>NW_023994563.1:0-135000 GCF_015586225.1 Lucilia sericata
TTCTAGTTCATTCGTTTAGATCTAGTTCAGTTCTAGTTCAGTTCTAGTTCAGTTCTAGTTCAGTTCTAGTTCAGTTCTAGTTCAGTTCTAGTTCAGTTCTAGTTCAGTTCTAGTTCAGTTCTAGTTCAGTTCTAGTTCAGTTCTAGTTCAGTTCTAGTTCAGCTCTAGTTCAGTTCTAGTTCAGTTCTAGTTCAGTTCTAGTTCAGTTCTAGTTCAGTTCTAGTTCAGTTCTAGTTCATTCTAGTTCAGTTCTAGTTCAGTTCTAGTTCAGTTCTAGTTCAGTTCTAGTTCAGTTCTAGTTCAGTTCTAGTTCAGCTCTAGTTCAGTTCTAGTTCAGTTCTAGTTCAGTTCTAGTTCAGTTCTAGTTCAGTTCTAGTTCAGTTCTAGTTCAGTTCTAGTTCAGTTCTAGTTCAGTTCTAGTTCAGTTCTAGTTCAGTTCTAGTTCAGTTCTAGTTCAGTTCTAGTTCAGTTCTAGTTCAGTTCTAGTTCAGTTCTAGTTCAGTTCTAGTTCAGTTCTAGTTCAGTTCTAGTTCAGTTCTAGTTCAGTTCTAGTTCAGTTCTAGTTCAGTTCTAGTTCAGTTCTAGTTCAGTTCTAGTTCAGTTCTAGTTCAGTTCTAGTTCAGTTCTAGTTCAGTTCTAGTTCAGTTCTAGTTCAGTTCTAGTTCAGTTCTAGTTCAGTTCTAGTTCAGTTCTAGTTCAGTTCTAGTTCTAGTTCAGTTCTAGTTCAGTTCTAGTTCAGTTCTAGTTCAGTTCTAGTTCAGTTCTAGTTCAGTTCTAGTTCAGTTCTAGTTCAGTTCTAGTTCAGTTCTAGTTCAGTTCTAGTTCAGTTCTAGTTCAGTTCTAGTTCAGTTCTAGTTCAGTTCTAGTTCAGTTCTAGTTCAGTTCTAGTTCAGTTCTAGTTCAGTTCTAGTTCAGTTCTAGTTCAGTTCTAGTTCAGTTCTAGTTCAGTTCTAGTTCAGTTCAGTTCTAGTTCAGTTCTAGTTCAGTTCTAGTTCAGTTCGTTCAGTTCTAGTTCAGTTCTAGTTCAGTTCTAGTTCAGTTCTAGTTCAGTTCTAGTTCAGTTCTAGTTCAGTTCTAGTTCAGTTCTAGTTCAGTTCTAGTTCAGTTCTAGTTCAGTTCTAGTTCAGTTCTAGTTCAGTTCTAGTTCAGTTCTAGTTCAGTTCTAGTTCAGTTCTAGTCAGTTCTAGTTCAGTTCTAGTTCAGTTCTAGTTCAGTTCTAGTTCAGTTCTAGTTCAGTTCTAGTTCAGTTCTAGTTCAGTTCTAGTTCAGTTCTAGTTCAGTTCTAGTTCAGTTCTAGTTCAGTTCTAGTTCAGTTCTAGTTCAGTTCTAGTTCAGTTCTAGTTCAGTTCTAGTTCAGTTCTAGTTCAGTTCTAGTTCAGTTCTAGTTCAGTTCTAGTTCAGTTCTAGTTCAGTTCTAGTTCAGTTCTAGTTCAGTTCTAGTTCAGTTCTAGTTCAGTTCTAGTTCAGTTCTAGTTCAGTTCTAGTTCAGTTCTAGTTCAGTTCTAGTTCAGTTCTAGTTCAGTTCTAGTTCTAGTTCAGTTCTAGTTCAGTTCTAGTTCAGTTCTAGTTCAGTTCTAGTTCAGTTCTACTCAGTTCTAGTTCAGTTCTAGTTCAGTTCTAGTTCAGTTCTAGTTCAGTTCTAGTTCAGTTCTAGTTCAGTTCTAGTTCAGTTCTAGTTCAGTTCTAGTTCAGTTCTAGTTCAGTTCTAGTTCAGTTCTAGTTCAGTTCTAGTTCAGTTCTAGTTCAGTTCTAGTTCAGTTCTAGTTCAGTTCTAGTTCAGTTCTAGTTCAGTTCTAGTTTAGTACTAGTTCAGTTCTAGTTCAGTTCTAGTTAACTAATTTTTTCTAAAAAGTTGTAGATGTTTCGGCAACATGTTACTAAGAAGTTGTTCCCAAATCTGTAGAAAAAAAGTTGTAAAAAAAGGGAATTTATTCCCTTTTTAAGTAAAATTTATTCTATTTTAACATTTAACTGTTTATTTTTGTTAATCACATCATCTGTTCTTTCCCAAAATTTTTTGGCACACAACTCTATTTAGAGAAAGAAAAAACTCATATAGAATAAACAAATTATTATTTAAATTAAAATTCAAATATATTTTATCACAAACTTCTAATCTAGTTGTGTCATAAAAAAGCTGACATTTCGTTGGAGCAGCCGCTAAACAATAAACATGTTTCTAAAGCAGTTCATCAAGATGTAGTTGGAATCGTTATATACATATATACATATGTTTATAAACAATGTTTCGTTAATATTAATGAGATGCTAATTTTTTTTGGGTTGAAATTTTATTTTATTTTTTTTTTTCTTGTTTATTTTTATTTATTCGTTGAAAGAATAACAAAGTCAACATCATCAATGACATTGAAAAAGAAGAAATATTTATTGTTTAACAAATTTTTATTATAATTTCGACTTTTAAACTTATTTTTTCTTGCGTCAGACAGAGAGAGATAGAAGCGTTTTTCAAGTCTAGAATGAAGTAATGAAGAGTGATTAACATATTCACACGTTTTGGCAAATATAGATTTTATTTTTTATTGAATTTCTTTAAAAAAATTTGTTTCAAAAAAAGTTAAAAAACAAGATTTTTTAAGATGAAATGGCCTTGACGCTAACTGTATGTTTTAAATATTTTCACAAGTGGAAATGAGATATTAATAATTAATTTATGATAAATAAATAAACAGTTTATGGTGGCATTTAAGACAATTTATTAATTAATCTTTTAAAAAATACGCTGTAGAAAATTCTATTTGTAAACTTTCTTTGTTGCATTTACGTTTTTTTTTTTTTGCTTAAGGTATTTTCAATTTGTTTATAAACATTTTCTATAGCCTAGTGTTAAAAATCGCACATTCTTTTAATGTCAGTCAGTCAGTCTATTTATGGCTATTTATGTGTCAGTTTGTGTGCGTATTTGGAACAAAGATTGCTGCACTACTGCAGCTACTGCTGCATATTTGTATAATTTTAATATGCAAACTATGCAACAACACAGAAAGCTATAAAAAGCTTAAGTACTTGATTGTGGGCATAAATTAATTTCTTGTATAAATATTTACCTTAAATACAAATAGCATTTTACAAAACAAAAAACACAGTGGGGCAAGTAAAATGAAAATGGTTGTAATTATTTACCTGTAAATAAACAAAGAAGAAAATGTTAAATATTAAATATTATGGATTAAATGAAAAATAATGAAAAAATACTTAAAGATATAGAAAATAACGCTCAAAATAGCACTAGCAACATGTTGCTAAGTTTCAAAATTTCCCGCAAAATGTTTAAAAATAAAAAAATTGTATAAAAAATTTAAAATTTACTTTGGTATACCAGAAAACTGTTAAAATTTGTAGAAATACTTAAATATTTCTTCTAGCAACATGTTGCTAAACTTAAAAATTTTAACTAAGAATGTTTTTTTTATACAAACAAGTTTAAAATTAAGAATAATTTAAGTTAAATAACCATTTTAAGTTAAATAACCTCTCAGCGAAATATTGCTGAACATAAAAATTTCCAGCAACATTTTGCCAATTGTTCAAATTTTTATTTAAAATGTATTTTTAATTATTATATTCTATAAATTAACGTAAAATTTCATATTTAGCAAATATTTTTTCTAGCTACATGTTGCTGAACTTGAAAACTTTTTATAAAAACATCGAAAAAATGTTTTTTATACATAAAAAAGTTCGAGAATAATAAAAATTGGAAAAATTGACGTTAAAATGTAAAAATTTCTTTAGCAACATGTTGCTATTATGAAATATTTTGCAACATTTTGCTAAAGCTCAAATTGTCTATAAAAATTTTGCAAAAAGTCGAATTTTTTATTGAAAATCAATATTTCATAATAAATTTCGTTAAAAGAGTAAAAATGTTAATGTTTAGTTTAATAATTAGTCCTGCAACATGTCGCTGTATAAAACTTTTTCACTAGAAAAGTTAAAATTTTATTGAAATTTTAGCAACATTTTGCAAAAAGTTAAATTTTTTATTGAAAATCAATATTTTATAATAAATTTCGTTAATAGAGTAAAAATGTTAATGTTTAGTTAAATAATTAGTTCAGCAACATGTTGCTGTATAAAACTTTTTCACTAGAAAAGTTAAAATTTTATTGAAAAAAAATCAAATGTTTGTTATTTTATTAAAAATATATTCAAAATGAAGAAATATTAGAATTTTAAGGTATATTTTTTCTCAGCAACATGTTGCCGGACCATAAATTATTCAGCAACATTTTTATAAAAGTAATATTTTTAGTAGAAAATCAATATTTGAGAATCATTTTCATTGAAAGAGTAAACATTTTAAGGTTTAGTTAAATAATTAGTTCAGCAACATGTTGCTGTAAAAAAATTCCAGAAGGAAAGTTAAAATTTGATTGAAAAAATTCAAATATTTGTTGCTTTATTAAAAATGTGTTCAAAATTAAGAAAAATTACTATTTTAAGGTAAATTTACTCTCAGCAACATGTTGCAGAACATATAAATTGTTTGCAACATTCTGATAAAACCAAAATTTTTGAAAAAAAATTAATATATAAGAATAAAACTGAAAAAAATTCCGATGTTAAGTTGAAAAAATGTTTCAGCAACATGTTGCTGGCATAAAAATGGCAAAACTTGGATTTTTTGACTAAAAATTTGGTTAAAAATATTTAAAAATTAAAAGAAACAATATAATTACTATTGTTTTTTTATTATATCTATCTTCAATCATTTGTTGATTTTATAACAAAAGAAAACCTCCGCAATATTGTTGAAAACAATCATAAATATTTTATTAACAATTCGTCATAATTTTGTTATTTCTGTTCTAAACGATTGTCAATAGATAAAAAAACGTTTAACTTGTAACGGTCATATTTTATAGAAAATAAAAAATGAAACATGTCAAATAGTGAAATGTATTTTATTTATCTATAGTTTTGTGTTTAGGAAATGTGTCAATTGTGTTGGAAATGTTTGCAAAAAAAAAATACTAAACAAATTTAAATTGATAAGATACAACAAATATTTCATTGATTTTAGAAAAGAAGTGCGAAAAGAGTTCAAAAAAAAGAAACAATTGTCTAAACAAAAAGAAATTTTCCATAGATTGTTTAACTTGTAGAAAATCTTATCAAATGTGGGGACAGAACAAAAAACAAGTAGCAAAAATGATTAATTAATGTAAAAGACATTTCCAAGAATGTTTTTTTAAACTTATCAAATGTTTCAGCAACATCTTGGGCGGCAAGTCACAATTATTGTTAACAAGATAACATTTGAGAAAGATTTTTAAGATTTTTTCTGTTATAAAATGTTATTTAAACATTTCAAAAGTTTCAGCAACATGTTCAAATTTACCAGCAACATGTTGCTAACCCCTTTAGCTGGCCTGTAGCTCTCTTATTTTCCTTGCATTATATTACAATTTATGATTTATTTCTTGAAATTTTCTTTATTAAATGTTTTTTTTTTCTTAAATTATCTTAACAAGCAAAAATAAAATCTATACGCAATAAAATTTGAAAATATTCTTAAGAAATGTTCAACAAAAAAAAAACATGATCAACATGAAATTCCTTAACGGCTGAAACATACAAACAAATAATAACAACAACGACAACAAAACTTAAATAAAAATAGTATTTTGATGATTCTATTTTCGATGACAAGCATCAGCAGAAAAAAAAAGAGATGCCACAAACACACATACACTCAAACTTAGACATTGGCAACATATGTATATGTATAACAACAACAAAAATATTTGTTAGCTGCTATTGTTAATGTGTTGGTTGCTTGCAACAAAATATTGCGATGGGGGAATGAGTAGGCATTTATATAAATTTTATAATGATGACTTCTCTCTACATCATCAACATCTTATGGGGCTTTTTATTATTATACTATTTCTTATTAAGGCTACTACAAGTTTTTTTTTTTGTTGTTGTTGTGTGTTTTTTTGTTTTTTCCTATGAACCAACACTCAACTTACTACTTGTTTAGAAAATTCCTCGAAATTATATTACGAAAAAAGTATTAGAAAAATACCAAAGAAATGCGAGGGAAGTTTTAGGAAATTAAAGAATATGGGAGGAAATTGCGCAGTTCTATTCTAATTCAGTTCTAGTTCTAGTTCAGTCCTAGTTCAGTTCTAGTTCAGTTCTAGTTCAGTTCTAGTTCAGTTCTAGTTCAGTTCTAGTTCAGTTCTAGTTCAGTTCTAGTTCAGTTCTAGTTCAGTTCTAGTTCAGTTCTAGTTCAGTTCTAGTTCAGTTCTAGTTCAGTTCTAGTTAAGTTCTAGTTCAGTTCTAGTTCAGTTCTAGTTCAGTTCTAGTTCAGTTCTAGTTCAGTTCTAGTTCAGTTCTAGTTCAGTTCTAGTTCAGTTCTAGTTCAGTTCTAGTTCAGTTCTAGTTCAGTTCTAGTTCAGTTCTAGTTCAGTTCTAGTTCAGTTCTAGTTCAGTTCTAGTTCAGTTCTAGTTCAGTTCTAGTTCAGTTCTAGTTCAGTTCTAGTTCAGTTCTAGTTCAGTTCTAGTTCAGTTCTAGTTCAGTTCTAGTTCAGTTCTAGTTCAGTTCTAGTTCAGTTCTAGTTCAGTTCTAGTTCAGTTCTAGTGTGCAGTTCTAGTTCAGTTCTAGTTCAGTTTTAGTTCAGTTCTAGTTCAGTTCTAGTTCAGTTCTAGTTCAGTTCTAGTTCAGTTCTAGTTCAGTTCTAGTTCAGTTCTAGTTCAGTTCTAGTTCAGTTCTAGTTCAGTTCTAGTTCAGTTCTAGTTCAGTTCTAGTTCAGTTCTAGTTCAGTTCTAGTTCAGTTCTAGTTCAGTTCTAGTTCAGTTCTAGTTCAGTTCTAGTTCAGTTCTAGTTCAGTTCTAGTTCTAGTTCAGTTCTAGTTCAGTTCTAGTTCAGTTCTAGTTCAGTTCTAGTTCAGTTCTAGTTCAGTTCTAGTTCAGTTCTAGTTCAGTTCTAGTTCAGTTCTAGTTCAGTTCTAGTTCAGTTCTAGTTCAGTTCTAGTTCAGTTCTAGTTCAGTTCTAGTTCAGTTCTAGTTCAGTTCTAGTTCAGTTCTAGTTCAGTTCTAGTTTTGTTAAATTTCCCTTTCCCCCCGTGGATCCACGCCTTAGGTTAGTTCTTCTTCATTTTTAGTTTGTTCAGCAACATGTTGCTAAAAAAATGTGTAAATTAATTTCAAACTACTTTTTCTTCAATTTACAAAAATTCCCTAATTTCCCTCGTATTAAAAAAATTGAAAATTATTAAACATATTCATCATATTTCTCTTTATAATTTTTTATATTTTTGTGTATTTCTTCCTCCCCCTTATAAAATTGTGTCTAATCATGAACAGTAGCTGAACATTAAAATTGTGTTTAATTATTTAATTGAAATATCTTTACGATCTCAATGAATTTGTAAAAAAGAGTGCGTGATCGATCATAATTTAGGAATTTATGATTTTTTTTGAGTTGGAATTATAAATAATAATTTTTTCTTTGTACAAAATTATAAATAAAATTGTTAAAAGTTGATTTTTAAATTTAAATTTTATTTTAAATATACAAGATGACATGTTAACATGACAGTTTTATTTTTTTTGCAAATATGTTTTTTTTATTTTTGTAGATTTATTTGTTTAAATAAAAATAAATTATTTTTATGTTGAATTTTAATTGTTGTAGTAGATTTTTTGTCATAAATTACATTTGTTGTTGCTGCTGCTGTTTGCTCTTATTTTGTTGAATTCTCTTAAATAATTAATATTTTATGTTGCCGTTAATGTTTTTATGTATTTTTTTTCTTCATTTTGCTTATAAATATTAATAGTTTTCTGTACGCCTTAAAATTTGAACAAACAGATTGTAGGCGCCAGTTTAAAAATTTGTCATCATGTTGTTTTATTAATTGTTGAAAACAAATGATTAACAAATAATATTTTTATCTCAATTAAAAATAATTTAAATAATATTAAAAATTATGCCAGTAATTTTGAAAATTTAAAAATCTTAATAAATTTTAAAACAAATTTTAAAGTATCAAAACATTTTCAATTTATTTATTTATTAGAAAAAAGGAAATTTTTTATACTTTATCTTCATTTTTGTGAAAGTGAAGACCTTTAAGTATTTGATAGATTTAGTATTGTCATATCAATTACATTTATATATAAAATAAATAATAAAACATAAATTGAAATTCTTTTTTTTAAATGCTTTATCTATATTACCAGCACGTCTTATGTTATAGATTCTTTCAGTAAATATTTTTTATAAAAAATAGATTTTTTTATTTATTTGACCCACATAGTTTTATTTTTTTCCTCTCCACCATGATATGGTTGTAATTTAGCAACAAAAGTAATGGAAACTTATTATAGAAATATTTATGTTACAAAAAAACTTAATACCAATAATGAATATAAAACCAATTGAAATTAAATCGCACACATAATGTTCTTTTGAAAAAAAATAATATAAAAATTAATAAAAAAACACAAATGTAATAAAATAATACGTTTTTTTAACCACATTAAACATTTACACGTATAATTTTTTTTGATTGGAGTCAACTCGAGAAATATGAGCAGAAATCAAAATATGTTTAAAAATAAAAAAAAATGAAATAAAATTAATAGCAAAAAAATAATACATATAAGTAGAATACTTAATAAAAAGTAAAAAATTTAAAATAATAAAAGTAAGGTGTGTTTTATGGAAAAGTAATAAAATTTTAAAATGAAACAGATAATTTTTTATAGAATTACAAATTCAACAGAACATGTAGGCATGTTAATGGAAAAATATATAAAATTTTATTTTACCATAAAAACTATAACATAAAGATTTTAAAGAAAACAATTAGCAGATATAACTAAACTAGAACTGAACTAGAACTGAACTATAACTGAACTAGAACTGAACTAGAACTGAACTAGAACTGAACTAGAACTGAACTAGAACTGAACTAGAACTGACTAGAACTGAACTAGAACTGAACTAGAACTGAACTAGAACTGAACTAGAACTGAACTAGAACTGAACTAGAACTGAACTAGAACTGAACTAGAACTGAACTAGAACTAGAACTGAACTAGAACTGAACTAGAACTGAACTAGAACTAGAACTAGAACTGAACTAGAACTGAACTAGAACTAAACTAGAACTGAACTAGAACTGAACTAGAACTGAACTAGAACTGAACTAGAACTGAACTAGAACTGAACTAGAACTGAACTAGAACTGAACTAGAACTGAACTAGAACTGAACTAGAACTGAACTAGAACTGAACTAGAACTGAACTAGAACTAGAACTAGAACTGAACTAGAAATAGAACTGAACTAGAACTGAACTAGAACTGAACTAGAACTGAACTAGAACTGAACTTGAACTGAACTAGAACTGAACTAGAACTGAACTAGAACTGAACTAACTAGAACTGAACTAGAACTGAACTAGAACTGAACTAGAACTGAACTAGAACTGAACTAGAACTGAACTAGAACTGAACTAGAACTGAACTAGAACTAGAACTGAACTAGAACTGAACTAGAACTGAACTAGAACTGAACTAGAACTGAACTAGAACTGAACTAGAACTGAACTAGAACTGAACTAGAACTGAACTAGAACTGAACTAGAACTGAACTAGAACTGAACTAGAACTGAACTAGAACTGAACTAGAACTGAACTGAACTGAACTAGAACTGAACTAGAACTGAACTAGAACTGAACTAGAACTGAACTAGAACTGAACTAGAACTGAACTAGAACTGAACTAGAACTAGAACTGAACTAGAACTGAACTAGAACTGAACTAGAACTGAACTAGAACTGAACTAGAACTGAACTAGAACTGAACTAGAACTGAACTAGAACTGAATAGAACTGAACTAGAACTGAACTAGAACTGAACTAGAACTGAACTAGAACTGAACTAGAACTGAACTAGAACTGAACTAGAACTGAACTAGAACTGAACTAGAACTGAACTAGAACTGAACTAGAACTGAACTAGAACTGAACTAGAACTGAACTAGAACTGAACTAGAACTGAACTAGTAAACTGAACTAGAACTGAACTAAGAACTGAACTAGAACTGAACAGAACTGAACTTAGAACTGCTGCTGAACTAGAACTGAACTGGAACTGAACTAGAAACTGACCTAGAAACTGAACTGAAAAACTGAAACTAGAAATGAACTAAGAACTGAACTAGAACTGAACTAGGAACTGAAATAGAACTGAACTAGAACTCGGAACTAGAACTGAAATAGAATTGAAACTAGAATGAACTAGAACTGAAATAGAACTGCACTAGAACTGAACTAGAACTTGAAGTAGACTGACTAGGACTGAACTAGCACTGAAACTAGAACTGAACTAGAACTGAACTGAACTTAACTAGAAACTGAACTAGGAACGAAAGAAATGAACTAGAAATGAACTAGAAATGAACTAGAACTGGAACTAGATGCTAAACTACCTTAATTCTCCCCCGAAATGCGTCACAATAACAACCTAATTTTCTGCAAATAATTTCTGAGTATTTCATTTTAAAATCCTCATACATTATGACTTTTGTATACAACCAAAAAAAATAGCAGCAATATTTTTTAACAAAATTCAATGATTTTGCACAAAAAAAAACACAAAATTTAAGATAAAAATAAATCTTGAAAACGGAAAGAGTGGAAATGGAAATGCATAAAAAATCAATTTGAAATTCCAAACGTTTATTTAGTACAATTTCTTTTTTTAAGTTTTTTCCTCTGGCGTACAATTTATACAAAAAAAATACAGAACTATAGCATTTAGTGCAGAGATAACTAAAGATAGACTGGCAGACGAATGGATAGACAAGGAAAACTTAAATAAGCAAAAAACTAAAAAATCAACGTAATGAAAGACACACAGAGAGACAGACAGACAAGCAAACGGACAGAAGGACAATTAGAGAAAAAAACACAAATTTTCTAGTTAAAATAAAGTGGCGTCTTTATATCTCTCTAAATATAAATTTTGGGTAAATTTATTTTAAAATCAAAAACAAAAACTATGTAACTAAAAAATTAAAAAACAAAAATACTTAAAAAACATTATTTAAAAAAACATGTTTTTTTGTTTGAAAAAATAAAAAGCTTTTTAAAGTAACAAAACTAAAGGCTTTTCTTTACCACACTTTAGACATTTATGTTTTTTATTGTAAAAATTCAGTTTTTTTGTTGTCATTAAATAAATTTATGTTCTAAAAAAACTTGTCTAATTTAAAATGTTTTTCTTTTTTTTCTAATTCTTTATGTTTTTCAATCATATACAAAGAGTAGAAATTAGAAATCATCATTAAATTTTATAATAAAAATAATGTTTAATTTGTATAACCACTTGTAGTTGTTCTTGCTGCTGCTGCTGCTGTTGTTGCTATTTAATAAATTAAGTTGTCAGTGGAAGGAAAAGCTTTTCTAGAATAACAAGATATTTTTAAAGAATTTTTCTTTATTTTTAGAAATATTCCCAGTGTGACATAGAAAAAACTCTAATATCTAGCGGGTTGCTGTTGATCATTTTGATTTTGAAGTTGCATTTTTTTGTAGTTTTTCGTTGATGTTCATTTTTTATGAGCTAATTTTGAAGGGTAATAAATTAGTATTTTCTTTTGGAACGAAAAACAAGGGTCGTATATGTTAAGTGTTAGATATGTATTCTAGGGAATAGTAAGGAGGTTTTTAGGTCAGAAATTTTTAATAAAAATGTTTGACAAGAAGAGCAATACCATGTGTTTTTTAGCATTTAAAATTAAAAATAAAGATTTTTTTGTAAAAGTTTTTAAGAATCATTAAACAAAAAAAGCTGTTTAAATATAAAAGCTTTTTCTCAATAAAGGATTTTTGTAAAAAATTTTCCTTAAAAACTTTTTTTTGAAAAAGATTTTTTTTAACAAAAACTTTTTCAAAAGCTTTTTCTTAACGAAAGCTTTTTATAAAAGTCTTTTCTTAACTAAAGCTTTTTCTTCCTAAATACTTCTTGTAAAAGATTTTTCTTAATAAAAGCTTTTTTATTAAAGCTTTTTCTTATGAGGCCTGTTTTTAACAAAAGCTTTTTCTTGTAAAAGCTATTATTAACGAAAGGTTTTTGTAAAAAAAATCATTTTTGTAAAAGCTTCTTGTATTTTAGAAGCTTTTTGTAAAACCTATTAGGCTTTTATAAAAGCTTTTTCTTATGAGATCTATTTTTAACAAAAGCTTTTTCTAGTAAAAGCTATATATAAAACTATTTGTAAGAACTTTTTTACTTAAACAAAAACATTTTCAACAAAACTTTATGAAAGCCTTCTTTTAATGAAAGCTTTTTATACTATTTGAAAGCTTTTTAATAAAGAATTTTGTAAATACTTTCTCTAAAAGATTCCAAGAAATGTTTGTAAAAGCTTTTTATATAGTTTTTTCTAAAAGATTTTGTAAAAACTTTTCCGACGAGTTTGTAAAAGCTTTTGCTATCACAATTTTGTTAAAAAAAAGTTGTCCAAGCTTTTTCTAAACATTAAAAAGTTTTCTTAATGAAAGCTTTTCGTACAAGATGTTGAACATTTACAAAAGTTTTTTCAAAAAGCTATTTTTCAGCCAAGAAATTCTTAAGCTTTCTCTTCTACAGCAACTTTTTGTAAAACATTTTTTTTCTTCTTAACTTTCTTGGCAGCTTTAACTCCTTTTTGAAGCTTTTCTCTTATATATGTTTAAATTATTTTCGTTAAAACTTTTTTAGAAAAGCTTTTGTTTTCAAATTAATTCCAAATTAAATTTGCATAAAAAAAGCTTTAAGGAAAGCTTTATCACGAAAAAAGCAGAATAAGGTGGTTTAGTTTAAACTTTCCCTGAAAATTATGTTCCTTTAATTTATCCAACATTTTGACAAATAAGCTTGTAATTTGAAAATGTTTTTTTTTTATAATAAATTGATTGAATTTAAAATCATTCAACTATGTAACTGGAAATTTTTAATGACTTGTTACATTATTTTCTTTTCTATTTTTTTTTTTTTTTTTTGAAATTTTTCTATGTTGCTTCATTACATGATATTCAGTCAATCGTTGATAACAAATTGAGAGAAAGATAGTGATAGTTAGTTAATACATCATAATACATGTGATAGTTTTGCCAATAATCGTCATCATCATCATGATGATAAAAAAAACAGAAAATAACTAAACAAAGTATTACTTGAATTTACAAAACAATTTACAATTTAATATATAATCATGCGGACAGTCATTCATTCATTCATTCGTATAGTCAGTCATTGCATTGCATTTACAGCTTGTTATAATCATGATTACTTTTATTTTCGACATTTATATATAATTTAAAATAGTAGTTAATGTTTTTTTACTTTTCCACAAACAAAACATGCAATAATCACCATACAAAATCATAAAAATGAAAACTAAATATTATTGACAGTTTTGATCATTTCAAAACTATTGAACAACTGAAATTATGTATTTGTCTGTCCGTCTGTCAGTCCTATCCGCTCATGTTTTGTTAAAAGTTCATTAAACTTTTATTTATATTTTTTTTAATAAATATAAAGAAAATCATTAATATATAAAAAAAAACTTCATTATTTTATTAATAATTTAGCTTTAAACTTAATTAACTATTGGAAAAAAACGTTATTTTTAATAGTTGGAAGAAAAAAATCAAGTGTTTTTTTTACATTTTGTAACTGATTAATGATTAGAAACAAAGAAGATCTGTATTATTTTATATGTGAAAAAAAACTATACATGTTATGACTTTAAAAGTTATTTAAGGTTTAAACGAATCTACTTTGTTTTAAGATGGCTGCACTATGGGGGGTATTATTACAATTTGTTTTCTTCAATAGGGAGATAAAGGAAACAAAAACTGTCTTTTAAATGTTAGGAATGTGAAAGAAATGATAAAGGTAACTAAATAATTAATTCAATTTAAAAATAACTTAAATTGTCTAAACTTTTGTCAAAAAGCTTTCAGTTGAAGCTTTTCCTTAACAAGAGCTTTTTGTATAAGTGTCTAAAAGCTTGTTGAAATAGTATTTTTTTAACAAAAGCTTTTTTATAAAAGCTTTTTCTTAAAGATTTTATTGTAAAAAATTTTTCTTAACAAAACTAAAGGTGTTTGTAAAAGCTTTTCCGTAACGAAAATTATTTGTAAAAGATGTTTCCCAACAAAAAAAACATTTTGCAAAATCTTTTTCTGAATAGAAATTTTATGTAGAAGCTTTTTCTAGACTAAATTTTTTATAAAAGCTTTATCTTAAAAACAAAATTTGTTGTAAATGCTTTTTTAAGGTTGTTAACAAAAGCTTTCTCTAAAGGTTTTTGTAAAAGTTTTTTCGTAACAAAAATTATTTGTAAAAGCTTTTTCTCAACAAAAACTTATTGTAAGAAATTTTTCTTAAAAATATTTTGCAAAATCTTCTTTTGAACAAAAATTGTATGTAAAAGCTTTTTCTAGGCTATTTTTTTATAAAAGCTTTGTCTTAAAAACAAAACTTGTTGTAAAAGCTTTTTAAGGTACAAAAAAAAGCTTTTTTGTAAAAGCTTCATGTAAAAGCTATATGTATAAGCTTTTTTTGTAAAAGCTTTATGTATAAGCTATTTCTTACAAATAGTAAAAATTCTTTCTTTTTGTAAGAAGCTTTTCCTAACTAAAACTTTTTCCTAAAAACTTTCTGTAAAATCTCTTTCCTAAAACTGTTTGTAAAATCTTTTTCTTAAAAGCTTTTTGTCAAAGTCTTTTCTAAATAAAAACTTTTTATAAAAGCTTCTTATAAGAATAAGTTTAAAAGTTATGTGCAAAAACTTTTTCTTACAAATAGTAAAAAGTTTTTTAACTAAAGTAATTTTTAAAAGCATTTTCTTAACGAAAGTTATTTGAAAAAGCTTTTTGCGAAAAGTGTTTCTTACCCTTTCTTTAAAGCTTTTTCTTAAAAACCTCAGGCTTTTCTAGATAAAATTTGTTTGTAAAATCTTAAAAACAAAGCTTTTTGCAGAAGCTTTTTATAAAATCTTTCTCCTAAAAACAAAACTTTTTGTAAAAGCTTTTTCGTAAAAGAAGAAGTGTAAAAGTTTGTCATCGCTCTATAAAAAGTGCTCAAAAAATCTTAAAGTTTTTGGTCAAATTGTATACAAATTTAAAATAAGAAATAAATTTCGATAGTATTTTTTTGCATAGACAAAAAAGCTTTCACTTGGCATAAAAGCTTTAATTAATAAAATTGATAAATTTAAAGCTTGAAAAAGCTATTTGGTGTAAAACTACGACACTTGTAATAAACTTTTCTAGCGTTTTTTTTTTTGCTTTGTATTCTTTACGGAGTAAAGCTTTTATGGAGCTCAAAAATACTTAAAGCTTACGCCATATATCCAAGAAGTTAGGGAAAATAATATTGTTTTTAACTAAGAACTTAACTTCATGAATATATGCCGAAAGCTTTTTGCTGGTATGGCTACAAAATTTTAATATTTTTTAATAAAATTAAAAAAAAAAAGCTTTTTATAGATAAGGTTTTAAATAAAAGTTGGAAAAAGCTTTTTTGTATAACGTTTTAGTACATTAGTTTAAAGTATTTACAGTTTTAGCAAAAGGGTAAAACATGTTTAGTTTGTTCAAAAGCTTTTGAGTTTCTAAAGCTTTAAAGCTTGACCAAATTCTGTGAAATTTAGTTGCTGTATGTTTTATAGTCTAAAGATTATATTACGCATGAAAAAAGCTTAAAGCTTTTAGTAAACTACTAAACAAATTAACTTTTAAACAAAAATTAGGAGTTTTCTAATATAACCCCGAGCTTTTTACTCTCCTTGCTATAATATTAAAGCTTTTGCAATGAAATTTTACTAGAAGATGCTATGGAATTGTACGCTTCCAGACATATAAAATTTTTTAAAAGTTTTCTAACAAAATTTTCTACAATTAACGATTTTAAACGAAAGCTTTTATTGTAAAAATACTTTTTAGAACAGAAATGTATAAAAATCTTAAAATTTAAAGCTTTTTTCTAACAATTTGTTACCTTATTAAAAATTCCTTTATAAATATGAAATTTTTATTCCACATTTTCTCTGTGTGTTTAAACTATTTCCTGTCTCTACAGCCGTCATTTTCTAGTGTTGGTGATGTTATTTTCATATTTATGATTTCATATACATATTTTTTATTCAAAAGCTTTTTTTCATATTTAATTATGTAGATTTTTCTTTTGCTGTTTTTTTATTAAGGCAGCATATGTATGTTTATGTAGCTGATTTTCATTGAGTTTGTCATTTGATATATGTAAGTAAAATCCTCCTTTTGGATAGAGGCTCTACAAAATACCATTTCACAGCAAAATAAAACTTTATCTAATGTGAATATTTTCTGTTGTTATTTTAAAGTTAGTCATGTATCTGTATATAAATTTCATCTTTCATTTGATTTATTTTCCAATGGTGTATGTTCGTATGATGATAAAATGTTGATGGTTGGCTGGATACATACAGACAGACAGACGGACGGACAGACGGACAGACATTCACAAGTTTAGATGAAAAATTTGAAAGTGTCATCATTAGTGTTGTTTTATAGTTTTTATTTGTTGTTTGTACTTTTTTTATTATAATGATCATGATCGTGATAATGATATGGAAAAAGTAATACATTGTTTTTATTTATAAACTAAACATATGCCGAGTATGTACGTCCGTCCATTTATCTGTCTGTCTTTCTATCCCTTGTGTGTTTTCTTTCTCTGTGTATATTTTCGGTCAATTGAGCTGAAGTCATGTGTTGTGATCTGATTATGATCATTGGTCACTCACTCAAATTGTCACACTTTATAGAACATATGGTTAATTTTTTTTAAGGTTTAATGTTTGTTTTATAAGGTTTCATTATCATTATAAAAAAATTTCATTATTTAAAGTAACGTATGTGAAAGTTAGAAAAATTTACTGTTATAATTATTTTCTATTTAAATTAGAAATTACATTGTAATGTTAAGAAATTGTAATTAAAGAATATATCAAATATGTTGAAATCTCACCGCAAGATTTCTTTTTCCTTTTCTGTAAAAGTTTTACAACAAATTAATGGAATTGTTTGCAAAATAAAGAAATGTTTAACAAAAATAAGCATGCTTAAGCATGCTTAACTAAAGCTTTTTTGTAAAAGCTTTTAATGAAATCATTAATATGTGAAAATATTAACCTAAAGTTATAAATTTGCCTTAAATTCAAAATTTTTTGAGAAAGCTTAATTTAAAAAAAGCTTAATTTTAAATAAAAAGCTTTTTATTAAATATAGATTTTATAAAGTTATTTGTGTTGTAACTAATTTGCTAAAAACTAAAGCTTTTTTAAATATCATAAGAAAATGTATAAAAAGCTAAAAGCTTTTAAAAAGTTTAAAATCGTTTAACACTTATAGAAAGCTTGAATTGTTATTATTTATTTATAATGAAATGTAATTTATTAAAAATTAAAGTTTTTTTAAAGATTATAAGAAAATATGTAAAAAAGCTTAAAGCTTAAAAAAAAAAAACTTTTAAAGCTTTTAAAGAAAATCTTAAATCTTAAGAAGCTTTAAGACTTTTTATGTAAAAGCTTTTAATTTTTTCCTTTTAAAAGCCTTCAAATGGTCATTGAAAGCAAAAGCTTTTAATAATTTCACTAAAATGTTCATTAAAATGTATTCGTTGTAAAACAAGGCATTAAAATTATTTACAATAAGCTTTTTGAAAAGCTTTTATTAAAACTTGTTTATTTTCCTTTAATAAAAGCTTTTTGTAGCAAAGTCTTTTCTCTAAGTTACAAGATAATTTAACAAATTAAAGCTTTTAGAATTTTAGCTAGTAAAACTAAAAAGCTTTTTATTTTTTCTATGTTTTCATTGCAAAAACTGTTCTTTTAAATGAAAGCTTTCAAATAAAAGTTTTAACATGGAAGGTTTCAAGTTTTTTGAATGTTCAAAAGCTTTATAAAACTTTAAAAACGCTTAAAAGCTTTAAGAAACCTCTTTAACGTTTAAGTAAAACTGAAATAAGCTATAAACTGGCTTTAGAATGTTTAAAATCTTTAGGAAAGCCTAAAAGCTTTACACAATTTTTAAACCTTAAATGCTTTAAGCAGAGCTTATCATGTTTAAAAGTTTTATGAGAGCTTAACATTTTTATACAAGTTTAAACGTTTATAAGAAATCTTTATATTGAAGCTTTAATAAAGCTTAGAAGCTTTAATCAAGCATAAAAGCTTTAATAACGCATAAAAGCTTTAATAAAACTTAGAGTTAAGTTACGTTTTTGAAAGACTTAGAAGCTTTAAAAAAGACCAAAATCTTTAAGAAAGATTAAAGTTTAAAAATAAAGCAAACATAAAAAGCTTTAAGAAAGCTTAACAGCTTTACGAAAGTGTTGTAAATGACTTTAATGTTATAAAAGCTTTAAGACTCAAAAGCATCAAAAAAAGTTTAAAGACTTTTGGAAAGCTTAACGACAAAAGCTTTAAGAAATCTTTAAAAAATATAAAAAACTTTAAGAAAGTTTAAACATTTTAATAAAGATTAAACGTTTTATGAGAATTTAAAACCTTGAAGAATGCTTTAAAGCTTTAAAAAAGTATTGGAGGTTTAAGAAAGTTATATGAATGATTTAAATTTAAAAAAAGCTTAAAGCTAGATCAAAAGCTTTATGATAGTTTTAAAGCATTAAAAAGTCTTAAAAAAATAATAATGCTTTAAGATTACTTTAAGATCTCACGTAAGCTCGAAAGCTGTACTTTATTTTAAAATGGCAAGAAAGTTGAAAGGCTTTGTGAAAACTTAAAAGCTGTAAAAAGTTTTTTGAAAAAAGGTATATGAAAGCATAAAGCTCAAAAGCTTTTTGAGATTTTATTGAAAACTTGAATGCTAATTGAAAGCTTTAAAGCTTTTTGAAAAGTTTTTTGAATGCTTAAAAGCTCTTTGAAAACTTAAAAGTTTTAATCAGAATTGTAGGGCTTTCAAAAGTCTGCTTGATAATTTCTTTAAATTGGCCAAGACTTGGATAATAAAATGTTTAAAAATATTTCTTTCAATTCCTTCTCAAAAGAAAAAAACAACAGCAACAAAAAAACACATGCCAAAATATAATTTTGTTTTGGTTAATGATCATTAAGCTCCACCAAAACCCAAGAAAAAGGGAGTTCAACAAAATCTAAAAATAAAACTGTAACCAAAACAGCAACATCTGTTTGGGTTACAAACAGATAGATACACATTTCATTATCTCCAGTTAAGTGCAATGTAGCAATTTTGATGTTGTTGTAGTTGTTGGTTGATATTATACCGTAACACTGTATGTTTCGTTTCTATGCACCGTATGTTGCTGCTTGCTTCAAAACGAAAACGTATAGAGTGAATGAACACACAAACGGATGAGGTGAAGGACGTTGTTTGATGTTGTTTTATGCCACGTTTGAATAAACATTTGCACATTTGTTTGCTAGAGATTCAGACAAGTTGGTAGTCTGTCACACATACACACAAGACAAGAGACACATCTTCATTTTAGTTTTATTTTCAGATTATTGTTATTGTTGTTGTTTTTGCACGAAAATATGCGCTAAAACAAATGCAGCAACATTATCAGCAAATAATAATAAAAAATGAACGCAAAAAAAAATAACTTATGAAATACAAAAACAGATTGAATTACAAAACTAACGGATAAAGTAACGCACCGTAAACGCTGTATGGGTATATCTATGTATAAACATAGACAACCCAGCAAACATTTGTTCCTTTTGTATACAATTCATGGCAAATTTTCCATTACGAAATCCCTTTTCCTTATGGAATAAATACATATTTCTATACAACTTTATGTCTAAACAAAAAATGGGCGTGAACCAAAAATATCGAAAAAAAAACTTTAATTAAATGGCTCTTTTGTTGTAACAATAAGCAAGAAACGTATTTGGTTAATGACCACTTTTTTCCATTTAGTTTTCTAGTCCACATAGACTTCTCATTTCAACAGATAAAAGATACAGTAAGAGATAAATAGAAACGTTTAAGATTAACATGTGTTAAGTCTGGTTTAAAGTAACGTGACCAAAAACAAAATTTTGTTGTTTTTTTTTTTTGCTGCAACTTTTTGGCTTAACGTTAAGTTTTTTTTATATAACATGACTTTAGATTTTTTATGGCCACTTTAAGCTTAAAAGTTATTTTTTTTTTGTAAAAATGAAATGACAGGATTAGGAAGGGGAAGGCGAGAGACAACTAGACTCAAGAGTTTTGAATTTTAAAACAGTTTGGTGTAAAAGTGAAATAATAAAAGCTTTTTTATGAAATTTCAACTAAAATCTAAAGCTTTGTGAAAGTTTAAAAGGTTTATAAAAAGCCTTTGTAAAGTATTAAAGCTTTTACAAAGTATTAAAGATTTATTCAAACTTAAAAACTTTTTGAATGTTTAAAGCTTTTAGAAAACTTTGCTAAAATTGTAAGCTTTATAAAAGCTTGTGAAAGCTTTATAAAAGCTTGTGAAAGCTTTACAAAAGCTTAATAAAAGCTTTTAAAATAAAAATTTGAAAGCTTTCTAAGAGCTTTATAAAAGCTTAGTACAATCATATTATGAAAGTTAAAATGTTTTATATAAGCTTAAAAGCTCAATACAATCGTATTATGAAAGTTTAAATGTTTTATGAAAGCTTAAAAGCTTTATTAAAGCTTTAAGTCTTTATGAAAGGTTAAAAACTTTAAATTTTTATGAAAACTTAAAAGCTTTAAATCTTAATAAATCTTAATCTTAAAATCTTTATAAAAGCTTAAAATCCTTATGAAATTTTAATACGAAAGCTTAAAAGCCTTACAAAGTCTTAAAAACTTTAAGAAAATTTAAAAACTTTATAGAGGATTTATAAAAGCTTAATATCTTATTATGACATGTAAACAGCTTTACAAGAGCTAAGCTCTTGTAATGCGCTTAAAGCCTAAAGTTTAACAGCTTAAAGCCTAAAAGCATTGCGAATACATTATGAAAGTACAAAAGCTATATAACAGTTTAACGGCTGAAAGTTTAAAAGCTTACATGTAACAAGTTTTACAAGGGCTTTATGGAAACTCACAAGCTTTATAAAAACTTAACAGCTTAAAGTCTAAAAGCTTTATAAAAGTACAAAAGCTATATAACAGCTTCACGGCTGAAAGTTTAAAAGCTTTACGAATGCTTAAAAAAACTTAAAAACTATATAAAAGTCTTATTGTTGAAAAGCTTGTTAAAAATTATACAAAAGCTTTAATATTTAAAGACGTTATAAATGCTTAAAAACTATATGAAAGTATTAAAGCTTTTATAATGCTTAAAATCTTTATTAGATTTAAAAAGCTTTAGGCAGTTTTAGGAAATCTTCAAATCTTTATGAAAGTGTAAAAAAAGCTTTAGACAGTTTTAATGATGTATGAAAGCTTAATAGTTTTATTCTGCTTTAAAACGAATTATCAATTTATAAAATCTTAAATTAAAAGGGTTATGAATGCATAAAAGTTTTATGAAAGCTTTATGAAAAATTCAAATTCTTTTAAAAGCTTAAAAGTCTTACGCAAGATTAAAAGCTTTAGAAAAGAAGAAAAGATTTATGAAAGAAAATCTCTATTAAAGCTTAAATGATTTATGGAATGTTAAAACTTTTATGAAAGCTTAAATGCTTTATGCAAGGTTAAAAGCCTTATTATTGCTTAAAAGTTCTATGAAAACTTAAAATAAAAACTTTATGAAAGAATAAAACCTCTATATATTAAAAGCTCTATAATAACAGCTTTAAGAAAGCGTAAATGCTTTATAATCGATTAAATGCTTTCTAAACGCTTAAAATCTTTAGAAAAGCTTAAAAGCTTTATGAAAGAACAAAAACTCTATGATTGACTATAAGCTCTATGAAAGCTTTAAAGGTTTATAGTAGATTCAGAGCTTTATGATAGATTAAAAGCTTTAGAAAAGCATATATTCTTCATGAAATTTTAAAAACTTTATGCAAACTTTAAAGCTTTATGAAAGCTTACAGCTTTATAAAATCTTTGTTAAAAAAGTTAAAAAGCTTTATGAAAATCTAAAAAATTGGTAAAAGCTTTTATGCATTTTCCTAACATAGCCACAGTTGTTGTCTAAATGTCAAGGACTCCTTCCCTATTTTGATGTCTTGTCGTGCCTTGCAACAACATTAACAAAAAAAAAACTTGTATTCAATGTGCGTTTTGAAATTGAATTAAATATAGAAAAACGCAAGAGACACAGAGAGAGGGAGAGAGAGAAAAAAAACAAATTGAAAACTTACAAAGTAATAAAACTTTTTTTCAAATAGTTCAAAAAATAGTGTAATAAATACGAGACTCTATATGAGATAAATGAATTTTATTTTTCAGACACAAAAACTAAACAAGTTTGGTTAGATTTGATGAAAAAAAAAGAAAAGTGAAAATGGAAAAACTTTGAAATAAAAAACAAAAACAATTACATACTTACAAACAAATAAAATGACTCAAAAACGTACCTGAAATGAATAAGAAATAGAAAGAAACAATTAATTTTTTTATTAATAATTAAAATATTTTTTAAATAGAAAAACAATTTGCTACAGTTATAGTTAGAGATAATTAGTAAAGAAAATGAATTGAAAAGAAAACAAGTAACGTTTATTGATTGATTTCAAATACAAAAGTTTTGTATTGTTTTTTTGTTAAACAATAAAGCAGGAGTGTTAATAACCAGAAAAGAGTCGTGGAAACAATGTTCCTAAAATGTGTTTTTTTGGGGGAGTTGGAGTGAGGAAACATTTTGTTTAAGATATTTTTATTTCAATTTGAATTTGAAAGTGCATTTTTTGTGTGTTTTTTTATGGCACCCACTTAAAAGTAACAACAGCGAGTCATGTTACAGTTTGTTTTTTTTAACAGAAAATATAAAAGAAATACTTTCCTTATTCTTTTTTTTGTACTTTTTCTATAGACTTTACTCCAGACTGCAATAGTTCCAGAGCAGCATTACGTTTAAAGTTGTTTAAGGAAATTGGTCAGACAGCTGGGGTAAAGTATTAATGATCAGTTAAGCGAGCTTTTATATTAAAATTATCATAATTTCTATATTTCAGTAATTTTACTTTCATTCTCTATATTTCAAATATCTTTTGTCAATAATTTCTTTTAAATAATCTCTAGTATTAATTGCAAAGTTCTTTTTTCTTTGCTCCAGCTTTAAATACGTTGTCATATCAATTCTATATTTATTTATAGAAATAAATAAGTATTATTTATTTCTGGAAAAATTAAACAAAGATTAAATCATAAAAGAAAACACATATATATTAATCATAACATCTAGATAAGATTTATGGGTCTTTTGGATAAGATAAGACCCATTGAAAAAAAAAACTTAATTAAAAGTATTCAATATTAAAAGCATTTCCGTTAAAAAACACTTAAATTCGTTTTTTCAACTAAAATCTTAAAATCATAAAAATTTTAATAAAAAACTGATTTTTATTTGATTTATTAGAAATTTATAATTTATGACCAATTAAGTGAATGCCCCTAATGTTGTTTAGCTTTTTAAAAACATGTTCCTGTCTTGGTTAAAATGGATATTTTTTAACTACAACTTTAGTTCTTTTGTTTACTACAGAATTTTCGTTTTGTTAGAGCTTTAAAGCTCAACAAAAGCTGAAAGTTTATAAAAGCTTTAGGCCTTAACGATAGCTTAAACGTTTAAAAGTTTCCTGAAATCTTAAAAGTTTTAAGAAAGCTAAATGCCCTAATGAAAGCTTAAAAGCTTTATACAACTTTAATGAGTCTTGTGAAAATTAGAAAAACCTATATGAAAGCTTAAAAGTTTTAAGAAAGCTTTAAAGCTTTATAAAATTTTAAAAGCTTTATGAAAACTTAAATGCTTTATAAAGCCTTAGAAAAGTTTTAATGGTTCATAAAAGCTATTTTTTATGAAAGCTTATAATCTTTATGAAAGCTCAAAAAATCTTAAAATCTTTATGAAAGCTCAATAGATTTATAAAAATGTCAATGCTTAATGAATGCTTAATAGCTTTATAAAAGCTCAAAGGCTTTATAAAAGCTTAAAAACCTTATAAAAGCTTAAATTTTTTATGAAAAATGAAAACTATATAAACTTAAAAGCTTGAAAGGGTAAAATATTTTTGAAATTCTAAAAGGTTAAATTAAAGCTTAAAAACATTAAGAAAGTTCAAAAGCTTTATGAAAGTTTAAAAGAATTAAGCATACTTTAAAACTTTACGAAATCGTAAAAGCTTTATGAAATATTAAAAACTTTATAACAGCTTAAAAGCTTTATAAATGCTTAAAATCTTTAAGAAGGCCTAAATGCTTTATGAATGCTTAAAAGCTTTAAAGAATTCATAACTTTAAAGCTTTATAAAAGCTTAAAAGCCTAAAATATATGTGAAATTCTAAAAGCTTAAATGAAAGCGTTAAAGCCTTAAGAAAGCTCAAAAACTTTATGAAAACTTAAAAGAATTATGCATTCTTTGAAACTTTACGTAATCGTAAAAACTTTATGAAATACTTTAAACTTAATATGTAAAAGACTTGAGAAAGCTCATAAACTTTATGAAAGTTTAAAAGGATTATGCATTCTTTAAAATTTTACTAAATCATAAAAGCTTTATTAAATATTAAAAACTTTATAAAAGCTTAAAAGCTATACTAAAAACTCTATGAAATCATAAAAGCTTTATGAATGCTTATAGTCTTTTAGAAGGCCTAAATGCTTTATGGATGTCTACAAGCTTTAATACTTTACAAAATCGTAAAAGCTTTATGGATTATTACAAACTTTTTGAAAGCTCAAAGTATTAAAAACTTTATGAAAGCTAAAAACCCTTACGTATCTTTAAAATAAGTATTAAAGTTTAAAAGCTTCATGAAAGCTTTACGTTTAAAATTTAATCAAATTTTAAAAATTTTATGAAAGCTTTTAAACAAGTCCACAAGTTTTAAAAAAACTTAAAAGCTTTATGAAAATTTTAAAGCTTGAAAGCTTCATGAAACCGTTTACGATTAAAAGTTAATAAAATTTTAAACAATATATGAAAGCTTTAAAATAAGCTCAAAGGTTTTGTTAAGCATAAAAGCTTTATAAAATCTTTAGAACTTTTTAAAAGTTACGAACTTTTTAAACTTAACAAAAAGTTTCAAAAGTTATTAAAGCTTTTTGAAGATTTTAAAACTTTAACAGTCTCTTACTGTCCCCATTTTACTCCAAGTTTAGTCTTTTTTTATTTTCTTCTACATATTTAATATTATTTTCTTTTAAAAAATTTTATTTCATTTAATTGTTGTTTAAAAAGCTTAATTCATCATGTTGTTGTTATTTGAGTTTTTATTTTTATCATTTCACTTTTTGTTTTCTTTAACTAAACATTAAAGTGCAAAATGTATTATTTACTTTTTTAAAAATGAATTTTTTTATTACTTTTTAACTTTTTTATTACAGACTGTTTGCTAAAGATTGTAGAATTAAATAAATAAATGCTATAAATTTAAAATCAGACAGACAAACCAAGAAGCTTTTGAAAGGAGGTTTTAATAACAAATGAACAGTGGTTTAAAAGGCAAAAAAATTTAGAAACTATTAACAACAAATGGTGGAATTTTAAATTCCAAATGGGAGATAATTAAATTCTTAAAATTTAAAATGTATTTATTTAAAACAGTCTAAAACCAGATTTACTCCCTTAAGAATCCTGCTCTCAATAAAAATACTTGTTATTTGGGTTAAAATCCCGTAAAGAATACTCAATGTTCAACAATATTTTGTTATTTTTATTTTGCTCCCTAATTAATAATTAAATATTTATTAGGAAAACATGTATAAATATTTGATTATTTAGGATAAAATGCCTAAAGCCTAACATATACACAGACAAGTAAATTTTGTATGAAAAAGAGAACACGACAATAACCAGCAGTTCGTGGTAATTGAACCCGAACTTCTTAACGATAGAATACAAAGATTCTGGGATTATAATTTTAAAGAAAATAAAGACTTTCTAAAGTGTAATATAACAAAAAATAGAAATGATTACTTTCAGCATTACTTGGGTAGAGTTAAGTGGCTATTAGTTCTATACTAGATTGATGGAAATGTGAAAATAAATTTACTGATTGCGTTTGGAACAAAAATGGCCCAAAACCAAATATCGACTTCTCAAAGTGCAATATAAAAACTTTTTTAAAGATTACTTTTTACATTACTCGGCGACAATTGAGTAGTAATTAGCTACTCACTAGATTACAAGGAAGGTGTAAAATAAGCATTAGCTCTAAAATATTAAAAATACCCTCCGCCAAGTCATAAGCTATTAGGGAAACCTTGCTGACTTTTGGGTATATTTCGTCTCCTTCAAAACTACTGGGTTTATCGTACATAGCTTAGGAGTATGTTAAAATTTGAAACGTCACATGCATACATACTTTGAAATGTTCTAACAAAAAAAGGAACATTGCTGTAGGAGGTTAGGGAGTTTGGTTAGGACGGTGTATTTGTCATTATAAATCCCTATTGAATTTAGGTACTTACATAGAGAGAGGAAGAGAATTAGGAAGAGACAAAGTAAATAAATATTATTTTGTTTTGAGAAAAATAAATGGAACATGTCATGTTATATACACTTATACATACATAGACTTATGTAAAACGATTTATATACATACATATACTCTACATTAATAACTCTACATTAATAACGTTTTAAATACAGTAAGTGAAATTAGTTTAAAGGAAAATATGTAAAGTTTAAAGCACTAGTTAGTTAGTTAGTATTAGTTAGTTAGTTATTAATTAGTTAGTTAGTTAGTCAGTTAGTTAGTTAGTTAGTTAGTTAGTTAGTTAGTTTAGTTAGTTAGTTATTTAGTTAGTTAGTTAGTTAGTTAGTTAGTTAGTTAGTTAGTTAGTTAGTTAGTTAGTTAGTTAGTTAGTTAGTTAGTTAGTTAGTTAGTTAGTTAGTTAGTTAGTTAGTTAGTTTAGTTAGTTAGTTAGTTAGTTAGTTTATTTAGTTAGTTAGTTAGTTATTTAGTTAGTTAGTTTAGTTAGTTAGTTAGTTAGTTAGTTAGTTATTAGTTTTAGTTTAGTTATTAGTTCGTTAGTTAGTTAGTTTTTTAGTTAGTTTGTTATTTATTAGTTAGTTAGTTAGTTCGTTTAGTTAGTTCGTTCGTTCGTTCGTTCGTTTTTCGTTCGTTCGTTCGTTTCGTTCGTTCGTTCGTTCGTTTTCGTTCGTTCGTTCGTTTCGTTCGTTCGTTCGTTCGTTCGTTCTTTCGTTCGTTCTTCGTTCGTTCGTTCGTTCGTTCGTTCGTTCGTTCGTTAGTCGTTCGTTCGTTCGTTCGTTCGTTCGTTTCGTTGTTCGTTGTTCGTTTCGTTCGTTCGTTCGTTTCGTTCGTTCGTTCGTTTCGTTCGTTCGTTCGTTAGTTAGTTCGTTCGTTGTTCGTTCGTTCGTTCGTTTTCGTTCGTTCGTTTCGTGTTCGTTCGTTCGTTCGTTCGTTCGTTCGTTCGTTCGTTCGTTCTTCGTTCGTTCGTTCGTTCGTTTCGTTTCGTTCGGTTCGTTTTCGTTCGTTCGTTCGTTCGTTCGTTTCGTTCGTTCGTTCGTTCGTTCGTTCGTTCGTTCGTTCGTTTCGTTCGTTCGTTCTTCGTTCGTTTCGTTCTTTCGTTCTTCGTTCGTTCGTTCGTTCGTTCGTTAGTTCGTTCGTTCGTTCGTTCGTTCGTTCGTTCGTTTTCGTTTCGTTCGTTCGTTCGTTCGTGTTCTTTCTTCGTTCGTTCGTTCGTTCGTTCTTGTTCGTTCGTTCGTTCGTTCGTTCTTTCTTTCGTTTCGTTCGTTCGTTCGTTCGTTCGTTCTTCGTTCGTTCGTTTCGTTCGTTCGTTCGTTCGTTCGTTTTCGTTTCGTTTCGTTCGTTGTTCGTTTCTTCGTTCGTTCGTTCGTTCGTTTCGTTCGTTCGTTCGTTCGTTCGTTTGTTCGTTCGTTCGTTCGTTCGTTCGTTTTCGTTCGTTCGTTCGTTCGTTCGTTCGTTCGTTCGTTCGTTCGTTCGTTCGTTTCGTTCGTTTCTTCGTTCGTTTCGTTCGTTGTTCGTTCGTTCGTTCGTTTTCGTTCGTCGTTCGTTCGTTCGTTTTCGTTCGTTCGTTTTCGTTCGTCGTTCGTTCGTTTCGTTCGTTCGTTCGTTCGTTCGTCGTTCGTTCGTTCGTTTTGTTCGTTCGTTCGTTCGTTCGTTCGTTCGTTCGTTCGTTCTTTCGTTCGTTCGTTCGTTCGTTCGTTCGTTCTTCGTTCGTTCGTTCGTTCGTTCGTTTTTCGTTCGTTTTCGTTCGTTCGTTCGTTCGTTCGTTCGTTCGTTCGTTCGTTCGTTCGTTTCGTTCGTTTCGTTCGTTGTTCGTTCGTTCGTTTGTTTCGTTCGTTCGTTCGTTCGTTCGTTCGTTCTCCTTTCTCCCCGGTGCCTCTCCCCCCCGGCTCCTCTTCCTTCCCTTTTCTCCTTTGTTCGCCCCTGTTTCGCCTTCCTCCCCCCTCTTCTCGGTCTCTTCTTTTCTTCGCCCTTTCTTGTTGTCCTGCCCCGGCGTTTCCCTATCCCTCTGTTTCTCCCCTCTCTCCCTCTCTCTTTCTGACACATTAATAATCCTCCCACATACAACAAAAAATACTTTACACATATTCATACAAATCCCTAGAACTTAAAAGAACAAATTGTATGTGAGTAAAATTTATGTACAAAATGACAAAAACAAAAAAACACATAAATACAGTAAATAAAGTTTATGTAGGTCAAACATTATATGGTTATAAGCAGCACTATATGGTAGCAAACTACGACAACAGCAACAAACTAACAGCAGCCAACATCTTCAGCAACATCATTATGAGCAAAAGCGTCAACACACTAACATCGTCATTATCATCACGTTGTGACGACAAACAAAATGCAACCGTTTTTTTTATTTATTCTTTTTCTTTTTAAAAAAGTGTTTGTTTTATGTTCTTTTATTTATGAGAGCTTTTTATATATTTCTAAAAGATTTATGTTTATGTATTCGCATTTTTACACAAATACTCTTTATTTTTTCAAAAGAAATCCTTATATAAAATTTATGTATCAAAGTATACATACAGAAACCCTATTTCATAATGTGTATCTAAATATGTATATAGGGAGTTTTATGCTCTTTTATTACTCTCCCACTTAACAGCTGTTTCATTTAGGTTACTTTTATGTATAAACAGTTGAATGGGGGAGGTAGGCACCCACCCACTAATATCAATATTCTATGGTAAAGTTGTTATTTTACGCTTTTCTTTAGAAAAAAACATTAAAAAACATTTTTTACGATTTTTCATAAAAATAATTAAAATACTACTATTTTTTAAAAATTAGTATTTTTAAAAAATTTTAAATTTTCAATTTAGCCGTAAAACCCTAAAAATATGTTTTTAGCAACTTTAAAAAAAGTAGTAAAAATACTACTATTTTTAAAATTAAAATTTTAAGTTTCTTTCATAAAGAAAATGATAAAAATTTGTAAAAGTACGATTTTGCTGTTTTTAAAAAAAAGAGTAGTATTTCTACTACTTTTTTTAAAAGTTGCAGAAACAATTTTTTTTGTTTCCGACCTAAAGAACATCATTTAAAATAGAAAAATCGCAATTTTAATAAATTTTAAAAGAGTAGTATTTTTAATACTTTTTTAAAAAATGAGGTAAAATGAGTTTTTTAGCTAAAGAAATGTATACTAATTGGGGTTTTCTTAAGAAAAGTAGTTAAATATATCAAGAGAACCATTTAAGTGGCAGATTGATTTTAGCTAATTAGAAAAAAGTAGTATTTTAAGTACTTTTTTAATTTGTTACAAAATAGCAATTTTAAGTTTACTTTATGAAGGAATGTCATAAAATTTAGTAAAACATACGATTTTGGTACTTTTTTGAAATAGTAGTATTTCTACTACTTTTTTATTTTTTTTAAAGTTAACAAACACATTTTCTTTAGTTTTAAACCTAAAGAAAACTATTAAACAGGTTAAATTAGCAATTTAGAGGCAGAAAGGCAAATTTTAGCTTCTTTGAATAAAAGTAGTATTTTAAGTACTTTTTTAAAATTATGTATAATAAAATATAAATTTTAGATTTCTTTAATAAAGAAAGTCATAAAATTTAGTAAAACACGATTTTGTTAATTTTTTGAAATAGTAGTATTTCTACTCCTTTTTTTAAAAGTTGCTAAAAAATATTTATTTATTTTTTTTTTTTTTTTGTTTTACAAATTAAAAGAACTATTTAAGTGGAAAAATTTTGATTTTGGCGTACTGGTACTTTTTTTAAATAGTAGTATTTCTACTACTTTTTTTAAAAGTTGTTAAAATCACATTTTTAGGTTTAAGCCTAAAGAAAACCAATCAAAATGTTTAAAATACCATTTTTTGTAAATTTTTAAAAAGGTAGTATTTCTACTACTTTTAGAAAAACGATTAAAAACTCATTTTGATGCTAGCTTATAATAAAAAGTAAATTAGATGTTTCTCTTATAAAGAAAGGCAAAGAATTTAGTAAAAAACATAAATTTGGAATTTTTTCAAATAGTAGTATTTCTACTACTTTCTTTCAAGTTGCCAAAAACACATTTTTTTGGTTTTATTCCGAAAAAAACAAATTAAAAGAGATATTTAGGTGGAAGAAATGTGGTGGAAGAAATGTATTTCTACTACTTTTTGTAAAAGTTGTCAAAAACACATTTTTTTGGTTTCGGACCTAAAGAACAGTATTTAAATTAGTTAAAAATTCTATTTTCAGTAAATTTGTAAAAAGTAGTATATCTACTACTTTTTTTAAAACTTACCAAAAATTAATTTATTAGGGTTTTAGGCTTTAAGAAAATGATTAAAATTAATAAAAATTCTTATTTTAATAAAAAAGTAGTATTTTTAGTACTTTTTTTTTAAATACATGAAAATTAAAATTTCAAATAGTTTATAATTATTTCCAAACAATTTAAAAATAATTTTAATTTATTCCTTTATTTAGCTTTTAAATAATAAACAATTCATTCTAGTTTTCTTTGTTTTTGTTAATTTTTTGCTCATTATTATAAACTTTTTTGCAAAACTGTAGTTAAACTAAACATTACTTTCCATTTTCTTTTACTTAAATCTTATTTAGATATTTGATATGTTTTTCTTTACTGTTTTTTTGCAAAAAGTTGATGGTCTTTTTAAGTTTAAATATTTATATACAATTTATATAAAGAAAACTATTTATTTAAAGTACTTAGCAGCAGCAGTAACAATTGCTAGTTTTTTGTTTTAGTAGCAGCAACAATGGCAAACAACATTACAGATCTACACACAAGTCATTGCCAGACATTTAAAAGATCCATCAATGGAAAGTTGTTAAAAATGTTGATAATGAGATTTACAATTAATTTTATTTGTATTTTCTTTTTTTATTTTGTCATTTATAACAACAAAAACAAAGTTCAGAGACTTTGAAATAGAAAACTAAATAGGTTTTCAAATGACAAACTTTATTTAAAGTTTGCAATTTAGCTTATGTTACGAAATTGAAGCCACAGCTTGGTTATAAATGAGTTTCAAATGTATTTAAAAAAAAGTTCAACGATCATTAAGATAAAAGCAAACTGTTAAGAAAATGTTAGTGTCTTGAGCTAAAAATCGAAAAAAAACAAATTTTTACACATTTTGAAAAAAGTACTAAAAATACTACGTTTTTAAAATTTGACAAAATTTTTATTTTTTCTACCTTTAACTTAATTTTTTAAACCTAAAACCAAGAAATGTGTTTTTAACAAGTTTTAAAAAAGGTAGTAAAAATACTACTATTTTTAAAAATCATGTTTTCTGTCAAATTTTATATCGTTCCTTACAAAAGAAACCTAAAATTTGCATTTTATCACAAATGTGAAAAACTTACTAAAAATACTACCTTTTTAAAATTTACTAAAATTGTTATTTTTACTATTGTTAACGTATTTACTTGAAGCCTGAAGCAGAAAAAATAGTTTTTGGCAACTTTTAAAAAAAGTAGTAGAAATACTACTATTTGTAGTAAATATAGGTACTACCAGTAAAAAAACTCCAAAATCATGTTTTCAAGCAAATTTTATGTCCTTCTTTATGAAAGAAACCTAAAATTTGCATTTTGTCACAAATTTCAAAAAGAATTTAAAATACTACTTTTTTAAAATTGGGTAAAATTGTTATTTTTACTATTTTTAATTTTATTTCTTGAGCCCTTTAACCAAAAAAAATGTGTTTTTGCCAACTTTGTAAAAATGTAGTAGAAATAGTACTATTTTAAAAAACTCCGAAATCGAATTTCCTACCAAATTTTATTTTCTTTTTCTTTTTGCAAAAATTAAGTAAAATATAGTCTTTCATCTTTTAAAACATGTTTTTTACTTAAAATAACATAAAATGTATATTTTGTTACAAATTTCAAAAAGTACTAAAAATACTACTATTTTAAAATTAAGTAAAATCTAGTTTTTCTTCTTTTAAAACATGTTTCTATGCTTATGAGAACAAAAAATATGAATTTTGCTACAAATTTCAAAAAAAAATAAAATACTAACTATAAAAATAAAAATACTACTATTTTTAAAATCAATTATTTTGAAAATTTTTCTTCTTATAAACTTATCTTTAATAAAAATATGTTTAAAATGAATTCTTAAAGAAAATCCAATAAATTAGTTCTTTTAGAACATTTAAAAAAAGTACTAAAAATACTACTATTTTAAAATTATGCAAAATCTACTTTTTCTTCTTTTAAAATATGTTTTAATTCTTAAAATAACATAAAATGTAAATTTTGTTAAAAATTTGAAAAAGTACTAAAAATACTACTATTTTTAAAATTGCATATTATTGAAATTTTCGCTTTTTATAAACTTTTCTTTAGTTAAAATGGGTATAAAATTGATTTGGTGGTGAATTTAGAGAAAAGTACTAAAAATACTACTATTTTAAACTTATGCAAAATCTAGTTTTTCTTCTTTTAAAACCAGTTTCATTCCTTAAAAAAAATAAAAATGTGATTTTTTTTTACTAATTTAAAAAAGTAGTAAAAATACTACTATTTTCAAATTAAGCAAAATTTTGTTTTCCTTCTTTTATAACATGTTTCTATGCTTATGTGAACAAAAAATATGAATTTTTCTGCAAATTTCAAAAAGTACTAAAAATACTACTATTTTTTTAAATCAATTATTTTAGAAAATTTCGCTTATTATAAAGTTTTCATTAGTTAAAAAGGTATAAAATTTATGTAGTTCCTGTATAACAGAGAAAGTAAACTTCAAAAGTGTTAAGAATTCTGAAACTAACGTTTTTAAAATATTAATTGCTAAATAGTTTATTTAAATCTAGTTTAAAGTGGGCTAATTGATGATAAATTAGAAATTTCTTTTAAAAGTTTATTAAATATTTGACTTAAATTCTTTAGATTCTTATTAGTTAAATGTTTTTTGCTTAAGTTAATTTTCTGTATTTTTTTAATTTAGTTAATGTTTGTTGTTTTTTTCAATGGCTCTTTTTAGCTTAAACTGACCTCTAGTCATTACGAAAAAGAAATGTTTAAAATTAAAAAATAAACAGCAATAATAAAAAGTCATTGTAATTTTTGCTGTGAAAATTTGTACTTTAAACTTTCTAAAACGAAGGTAATGGAAAGAAATATAGAGAAACACAGAGAAAACAAAAGTTTAAATTGTTTCTTTTTGTAAGAAAAAAACATTTAAAACAGTTAAACAAAATCTTTAATATTAAATAATAATAAGAAATAATTTGCAAACAAATTTAAGTTAATTTAAAAGAAAAAGAAAAAAGGTTTGAAAAAAACTTTCTTTTTAAAATTAAAATTGAAAGAAATTAATTTATTAAAATTTAAATATTGTATGAAATTGTAAAAAATGGCCTAAAATTAAAAATTATACACATTTTAACCACAAAAAAGTGTTAAAGAAATGAAAATTTGTGTGCTATTCGTATTTTAAAATAGTAGTATTTTTAGTACTTTTTGAAATGTACAGCAAAATTCTTATTTTTTTATTTTTAAGTAAAACAACATGTTTTAAAAGAGGGAAAACTCAATTTTAGCAAATTTAAAAATAGTAGTATTTTTAGTACCTTTTGAAATTTGTAACAAAATTCACTTTTTTAGGTTTTTAAGTCAAGATACATGTTTTATGAGAAGAAAAACTCGATTATTCATAATTTTAAAATAGTAGTATTTTTAGTACTTTTTTTAAAATTTTCTTCAAAATAGTAAAATTCACATTTTATGTTTACTTATGCAAAGATATGTGTTTTAAAAGAAGAAAAACTCGATTATTCATAATTATAAAATAGTAGAATTTTTAGTACTTTTTGAAATTATTATTATTATTTTTTTTTAATTTTTAAGCAAAGAAACATGTTTCAAAAGAAGAAAAACGAGATTTTTGTTAATTTTAAAATAGTAGTATTTCTACCACTTTTTGAAATCTGTAACAAAATTCACATTTTATACGTTTTTAAGCAAAGCAACATGTTTTAAAAGAAGAAAAACTAGATTTAAGCCAATTTTAAAATAGTAGTATTTTTAGTACTTTTTTAAAATTTACTACTAAAATAGTAAAATTCACATTTTATGTTATCGTAAGCAAAGAACAGTGTTTTAAAACAAGAAAAACTAAATTTTACATAAAATAAAAATAGTAGTATTTTTAGTACTTTTTACAAATTTATGACTAAAATGGCAAAATTTACTTTTTATGTTTTTAAGGCAAAAAAAAACATGTTTTAAAGGAAGAAAATCTTGATTTTACATGATTTTAAAATAGTAGTATTTTTAGTATTTTAGTAACAAAATTCACAGTTTATGCTTTTTTAAGCAAAGAAACATGTTTTAAAAGAAGTAAAACAAAATTTTCGGCAATTTTAAAATAGTAGTATTTTTACTACTTTTTTTAAAAGGCCACCAAATCAAATTATTATAGATTTAATATTAACAATTATGTATTTTTATTAAAAAACTGTATCATTATTTATTAAAACAGTTCGTTTTTGATTCATTTCGTGTTTGTTTACCTTTTTATTCTCTTGCTCTTCTTGACTTGTTTACATTTGCAGTAACAGTATTTGTACTTTTATTTTTACAAACAATTCTCATTACATCAGTAAACACTGTTATTTCTTTTCTTAAACATAATTGTAAAACTGTTATTGTAACATAAACTCTGCTACTACTAACTGAACTGCTGCTGCCAGCAGCAACCAGCCTCTGCTATCAACATAACAGTAGCAAAAACAATAACAACTTTAAAATAACAGGAATTTGTTATGTTTTAAAGAGGGGAGGAGCAGGGTAAGAGTAACTGCAACTGGGATGATCTCTCACTCTAAATGAGTAGACTTACAAATAAACACGTACATACATACATATGTACACACATACGTATTTCGTTGTAATGATAAAGGAAAATACGAAAAAATAACATTTGTATGATGATTATAAAGAAACTGAAAATCATAACAATAATGTTTGAAGTTGTAAACATAACAATATGTATCATTGTATGTAAACAGGTAATTTGTTGTAATATTGTGAATGAATATTAAACAGTAAAAAAACAACAACAACAGCTATAGCTACAATAATAATGACTATAATAAGAGTAAAAATAATTGCACAGACTTCAGCTAAGTCTTTGCATTAAGTTTTTCTTCATATAATTATATAAATAACTAATGATTTTTTTTGTATAAATTATATAAAACTAAAAGAAATTTTTTTAATAAAGAAAAATTTATTAAAAAATTGTATAATTTCAACAAATTTAAAGAAAATTTTTAAGAAAACTATTTTATACACATTTTAACTTAAGAAACATGTATAAAAAGCGAAAATGTCTTTAAAATTCCATTTTAAAAATAGTAGTATTTTTTAGTACTTTTTGAAATTTGTAAAAAATTTACATTTTATGTTTTTCTAAGCCAAGAAACTAGTTTTAAAGGAAAAAAGCTGGATTTTCAACAATTTTAAAATAGTAGTATTATTAGTACTTTTTGATATTTGTAATAAAATTCATATTTTATCTTTTTTAAGCGAAGAAATATATTTTAAAAGAAGAAAAACTGGATTTAAGCCAATTTTAAAATAGTAGTATTTTTAGAACTTTTTGAAATTTTTAACAAAATTTACATTTTTTAGTACTTTTTGAAATTTGTAAAAAAAATACATTTTATGTTTTTCTAAGCCAAGAAACTTGTTTTAAAGGAAGAAAAACTGGATTTTCATCCATTTTAAAATAGTAGTATTTTTAGTACTTTTTGAAATTTGTAATAAAATTCATATTTTATCTTTTTTTAAGCGAAGAAATATATTTTAAAAGAAGAAAAACTAGATTTAAGAAATTTTGAAAATAGTAGTATTTTTAGTACTTTTTGAAATTTTTAACAAAATTTACATTTTATGTTATTTTAAGCAAGGAAACATGTTTTAAAAGGAGAAAAACTAGATTTTACACAATTTTAAAATAGTAGTATTTTTAGTACTTTTTGAAATTTGTAATAAAATTCACATTTTATGTTCTTTTAAGCAAAGAAACGTGTTTTAAAAGAATAAAACCTAGATTTTGCATAATATTAAAATAGTAGTCTTTTTAGTACTTTTTGAAATGTGTAATAAAATTTACATTTTATGTTCTTTTAAGCAAAAATACATGTTTTAAAAGGACAAAACCTAGACTTTAGCCAATTTTAAAATAGTAGTATTTTTAGTACTTTCTTTAAAATTCAATAATATTCGATTTTAAAAATGGTAGTATTTTTAGTACTTTTTGAAATTTTTAGCAAAATTTACATTTTATGTTATTTTAAGCATAAAAACATGTTTTAAAAGAAGAAAAACTAGATTTTGAGTAATTTTAAAATAGTAGTATTTTTAGCACTTTTTTAAACATGTTCCAATAGAATTAATTTCTTTGGATTTTCTTAAATAACTCATTTCATATATATTTTAACTAAAGAAAACTTTATAAGAAGCAAAATTTTCTAAAATAATTGATTTTAAAAATAGTAGTATTTTTAGTACTATTTGATATTTGTAACAAATTTCAGAATTTATGTTTTTTAAGCAAAAAAACATGTTTTAAAAGAAGAAAAACTAGAATTTTGCCAATTTGAAAATAGTAGTATTTTTAGTACTTTTTAACATTTTTAACAAAATTCACTTTTTATGCTATTTTAAGCAAAGAAACATGTTTTAAAAGTAGTAAAACTAGATTTTATATAATTTTAAATTAGTAGTATTTTAGTACTTTTTTAAAAATATTCAGAAAATTTTAAATATATTGTATTATTTTCTTTAAAAAACCTTTTAAAATACTTTAATATAACAAAACATCCATTTAACATGACAAAAAGCCTGTTCTTTAATTTATTTTCAAATGATAAAAACAAATTTTTCACTTTAACACCTTAACATATTCGTTAAAAATAGAAAAATTAACTATTTTGGCAAAATTTAAAAAAGTAGTATTTTTAGTACTTTTTTAAATTTTTGATAAAATTCCAATTTAAGGTTTTTTTATAAAGAAACTTATGAAAAAATTAGAAGAAAATACGATTTTTGTTATTTTTAAAAATAGTAGTATTTTTACTACTTTTTTTTTTTAAATTGCAACAAACATAAGAAACATCTTTATTAATTCCTGTTTACCTGTTCCTGACACTTGTTAGTTCAGTTCAGCTAGTATTTTAATCTTCAAATCCCTCTTGACATTTGTTGAGAATTTTCTCAACAACAACAATAATAAAGTACCGCAATCAATAGACAATTTTGTTGTTAAAACTATCATCAACATTTCAACGCTAAGGAAAAAAACAAAAGGGAAAATAGGGAAATAATCTTCAAAAAGAAAAACTCTCATAATTGTTAGGAAAAATAAAACAATAACAACAATAAGAGTAGCTGTTGTTGTACACCGTTTTAAATGTTAAGCAACACTTGTTAGAAATTTTGGGAAAACCCATAAATTCTAGTGAAAAACTACCTGTTGCAAAACGGAAATGTTGGAAAATTATAAAAATTTTTAGTTTAAGCAGCTGTTTAACTGGTTTAAATTAATAAATTTCTATTTTAAAGTAATAAATCTATATTTCTTTCAAATATGAAGATTAAGGCGCTAAAAGATCAAAGGGGAAAAAGTAATAAAGATTAAGGTTGAGAGAGAAATATGAGCTGTTATTAAAGGTAATTAAAATTAAGAAATTTAATATTAAGAAGAAAAGAAATCCTTTTATTTTCTTTAACCGAAAAAAGCAGGATAATTAAAAAGATAGTGAAAATAATAAATCTTTTTATAACTATAAAAACAAAAAATATTCATTAAAAAGATTATAAAAAAATATTTTAAAATATGTATAATAAACTGTTATACTGAAACTATGATTTTGAAGATAAACTGTTGTATACGAAATTTTTTAAAGAAAAATAAGTTATACTAAACATTTTGTATATAAAAAAACGTTCATACATTCTATAGAAAACTGTTATACTGAATTTTTTCTTCAGGAGAAAAATGTTAGATTGAAATTTATCCTAAAAAACTGTTATACTAAAAATGTTCTATAGGAAAAACTGTTATACTTACTGTTTTCTATAAGGAACTGTTAAACTGTTGTATAAAAAACTGTTATACTGAAAACATCTAAAGAAAAAACTATTATACTGAATGTTTTCTACAGAAAAACTCTTATACTGAAAATATTCTTAAGAAAAACTATTATACAGAAGATTTTCTATAAAAACAACTGTTATACTGAATGTTTTCTATAGAAAAACTGTTATACTGAAAACTTTCTTCAGAAAAACTGTTATACTGAAATTTGTCTATAGACAAAACTGACATACAGAAAATTTTCACAGAAAAACTTTTAAACTGAATGTATTCTACAGAAAAACTGTTATACTGGAAATATTCAACAGAAGAAGTTGTAATAGTGAAATTTATCTATAGAAAAAACTGTCGTATAAAAGATTTTCTATACTTATACTGAATGTATTCTACAGAAAAACTGTTATACTGGAAATATTCAACATAAAAAGCTCTTATAGTGAAGATTTTCTATAGAAAAAACTCTCGTACGGAACTTTTTCTACAGGCAAACAGAAAACTTTCTAAATAAAAACTGTTATACTAGAAATATTTAACAGAAAAACTGTTATACTATACTAATATTCTAAAGTAAAAACTGTTATACTGAACATTTTTCTATAGAAACACATACTGAATTTAAAGAAAAACTGTTATACTGAAAATTTTCTTCAGAAAAACTGTTATACAGAAATTTGTCTTTAGAAAAAACTGTCATACAGAAGATTTTTCATAGAAAAACTTTTATACTAAATGTATTCTAAAGAAAAACTGTTATTTTGAAAATTTTTTAAAGAAAAAACTGTTATACTGAAATTTTTCTAAGGAAAAAACTGTCATACAAAATGTATTCTACAGAAAAACTTTTGTACTGGAAATATTCTACAGAAAAACTGTTATACTGAAAATATTCGACAGAAAAACTGTTATACTGAAAATATTCTAAAGGAAAAACTGTTATGTTTCTATAGAAAAACTGTAATACAGAAGATTTTCTGTAGAAAACTGTTATACTGAATGTTTTCTACTGAAAAACTGTTATACTAATAATATTCTATAGGAAAAAAACTGTTATACTGAAGTTTTTCATTACGTAGAACTACAAAAAAATCAATTTTTTAGAAAAAAAAAACTGTTATACTGAAAATTTTTTTATGGAAAAACTGTTATAATAAATGTTTTCTATTGAAAAACTATTATACTGGAAATATTGTACAGATTATACTAAAATTTCTCTTAAAAAAACTGTTATACTAAATATTTTTCTTTAGAAAAAACTATTATATTGGACATTTTTTATACAATCTTTTATATCTTCTATAGGAAAAACTGTTATACTGGAAATATTCCACAGATAAAACATTTATACCAAAATTTTTTCTATAGAAAACAATGTTCTACTGAAATTTTTCTTAAAAAAACTGTTATACTAAAAATGTTATAATAAAAAATCGTTAGATAAAAAACTGTTATACTGGAATTTTTCTATAGAATCTTTTATACTGAAAATTTTTTTAGAAAAACACTGTTATACAAAATTTTTAAATGGAAAATAACTGTTATACCGAAATTTTTGGTGTTAAAACTGCTATAAAGAATAATTTTATAGAAAAAACTGCAATAAAGAAAAAATTCTCTAGAATAAACTGTTATACTGTAAGTTTTTCTTTAAAACAAAACTATTATACTTAAATTTTATTTAGAAAAAACTGTTATACAAAATGTTTAAAGGAAAAAAACTATTATACTGAAAATTTTTACAGAATAATTTTATAGAAAAAAAAAACTATACAGAAAAAATTCTATAAAATAAACTGTTATACTGAAGTTTTGCTTTAAAACAAAACTATTATACTTAAATTTTATTTATACAATACATTTTTAAAGGAAAAGAAGTGTTATACTGAACATTTTCTGTGGAAAAACCTATTGTACAGAATAATTTTATAGAAAAAAACTGTTATACAGAACATCTTTTTATGTTTTCATTATAACAATATAAGATTCTGTTTAACTATAATAGTAGCAAAATTAAAAATTGCCTACAAATAGAAAATTTACATAAAATTTCTTTTAATTTTCTTTTTACAATTTTTAGCATTTGAAATTGCTAAGAAAAACGCAAACAAACCTACACAAATAATAATAATAATAATTTACTGTTATACATATTTTATACTCTTTCTTTTAATACTCATTCATATCAATTTAAAAATAAACACTGTCTTCTTCTTTTTATCTTCAAATTGCCAACGTCATTCACACATGTTTAAGACCGGGAAATTATTGTTATTTTTCCTAAAATAAAAAAAAAAAAAAAAACTGAAAAGAAAAACATGTGCATTTTCTTAAAGGGAAAAAAGCTATAAAATTGTTATTGTTGTTTAATTAAAAACCATATAATTTTCTTTTTTTAGAAAAACCAACAAATAATAAATTTATGTTTCATCATTAAAAAATGCATTATTTTGGTATAAAAAAAACAAAGAAAAATGTTTTAATTTCTTAAAAAATGACACACACGTTTTATTTCTTTTTTTTATTTGGTTAACAAATGCCGCCTGTTTTAAAAAATATATTATTGCTAATTTTCAAGGTAATATGTCTCATAAAAATTATTATTTGTTTCTCTATGTATTTTGAAAAAATATACTATGTATATTTCAACAAACTAAATACATAAATTTACGTTTTGTTTCAATTTAAATTTTATGCAAATTTTTAACAAAAAATTACTCATGTTTCAAAGAGAATTAGCAAATGTCTAAATATTATAATAAATTGTTTAAATATTGAAAACAAAAATAAATCAATTGTTATTCAAGTAAAACGTAGACAATGGAAACTTTGAATGAAATTTATTTAAAATTAACTTATGTAATAAACAAAACTCAACTGTTATACAGTTTTGTTTAAAATGTTTTAAAAATCACTTTATCATCTTTAGAATAAATATGTTTTTCTAAAAAAAATATAACAGTTTTTCTAAACTAAATTTTATGTATAACAGTTTTTCTATAAAAAATTTCAGTATAAAATTTTTTCTAAAGTATGCTTTTAGTATAACAGTTTATCTATAGAAAATTTACATTTTTTTATTCTTCGAAAACATTTTCTGTATAACAGTTTTTCTATAAAAGAAAACAGTATAACAGATTTCTCTATAGAAACTGTTCAGTATAACAGTAACAGTTGTTGAGTATAACAGTTTTTTAGTATAACAGTTTTTCTATGGAAATTTTCAGTATAACAGTTTGTTCTACAGTAAAAATTTAGTACAATTTTCTATAGAAACATTTCATTATTACAGTTTTTTCTTCAAAATATTTTCTGTATAACAGTTTTTTCCACAGAAAATTTTTCTACAAAAAAATTTAAGTATAACAGTTTTTCTACAAATATAACTGTTTTTTTCTATAGAAAGTTTTTTGTATAACAGTTTATAAAGAACAGTTTTTTTCGAAGAAAATTTTTAGTATAACAGTTTTTCTACCGAAATTTTTATTATAATAGTTTCATCAGTAGATTATTTAAAATATAAGAGTTTGTCCTACAAATTTTTTATAACAGTTTTTAACATAAACATTTTTTAGTATAACAGTTTTTAACATAATAATTTTTTAATATAACAGTTTTTTCTATGAAATTTTTTCAGTATAACACGTTTTTTTCTTCACAAATGATTATATATAACAGTTATTCTATAACAAAAAATTGTTATATAACAGTTTTTTCTATAGAAAAATTGCAGTATAATAGTTTTTTTTTCTAAAGAAAATTTTCAGCATAACAGTTTCATTAGTAAACTTTTATAACAATTTCTACCATAGAAAACTATCAGTATAACAGTTATTTTTAATAGAAAGTTTTTAGTATAACGGTTTTTATAAAATTATAAAAGTTCTTTTCAAGAGATTTTTTTACATAACAATTTCTTTCAATTTTTTTTCACAGAAAATTTTCAGTATAACAGTTTTTTCTTTACAAAATTTTTCAGTATAACAGTATCTTCTATAACAAATTTTTAGTATAACAGTTTTTTCTATAGAAAACTGTTATTATGAGAGTTTTTTTCTTCAGAAATGGTTTTTTATAACAGTTTTTCTAGAGAAAAAAATTTTGTATAACAGTTTTTTTTAATAAAAAATTTTTAATATAAAAGATTCATTTATACAAAATTTTTAGAATACCAGTTTTTTCTACAGAAAATTTTCATTATAACAGTTGTTTTCTTCAGAAATGGTTTTGTAAAACAGTTTCATTATAACAGTTTATTTCTAGAGAAAATTGCAGTTTATTCCTTTTTTCTACAGAAAAATTGCAGTATAACAGTTTTCCAGAGAAAATTTTCAGTATAGCAGGTTTTTCTAAACAAAATTTTCAGTATAACAGTTTTTTCTAAAGAAAATTTTCAGTATAACAGTTTTTTCTAAAGAAAATTTTCAGTATAACAGTTTTTCTAATAAAAAAATTCTGTAAAAATGTTTTTTTTCTACAGCAAATATTCTGTATAACACTTACTTCTATATAAAAAAGTTCAGTATTACAGTTTTTCTTTTCAAATTTGTCTGTATATCTGTTTCTTTTATAGAAAAAATTCTATATAACAGTCTTTTTTTACAAAACTTGAAATGTATAACAGTTTTTCTAAACAAAATTCCATAAAAAAGTTAATTGTATAGAAAAACTTTCAGTATAACGGTTTTTCTATAAAAAAAAAATTCTGTAAAACTGCCAATATACTGGAAAATTGTCAGTATATCTATTTCTTTTAGAGAAAAACATTCTATATAATAGTCTTTTTTTACAAAACTTTAATTGTATGACAGATTTTCTAAACAAAAACTTTCAGTATAACAGTTTTTCAATAAAAAAAATCTGTAAAACTGTTTTGTTTCTACAGCAAATATTATATATAAAACTTCCTTCTATATAAAAAAGTTCAGTATTATAGATTCTCTTTATAAATTTTGTAGAATAAATGCTATATAACAGTTTTCCCTATGAAACAATATACTGTATAAAAGTCTTTTGTTATAAAACTCTAATTGTAATTGTATAACAGTTTTCCTAAACAATATTTCATATAAAAGTTAATTATAGAGGAAAACTTTCAGTATAACAGTTTTCTTTCACAAAAAAAAAAAAAAAACTATTTATAATTCAATTTAACCAAAAAATACTTCAATTTTCTATAAAAAAAATTATATAATTTATTTCATTTTAAAGTATTATCTCTAAATTTTCTTAATTTATTACAAAATTTATCGTTTTTTAAAGAAAACTGTTTAAAAACACAAAAATTCCTTAACTCCCTTTGTAAAAAAAAAAAACCGACATACCTAAACAAATGGCCACACAATATGGTAACACCCCTGAGCACAATAATTGACTTAAGCAATATTGTGCAATTGATACGATAACACTACTACTAGTCTTTTGGCAGGTTTTGTCAAAAAAAAAAAAAAAAACAAACAAAACAAAACAAAAACAAAAACAAAAAAATGGCACAAACAAATGATGACACACAACACTCCCAACAGAATACCTGTTGTCTAGTGTAGTAACAGCAGCAATAACAACAACACACAGAATTTGTTTAAGAAAAAACAAAAAAAAAAATAAGAGAATAAAACACAATAAAAACAAATCTCAAGAGAATTAGTTAAAACAAAACTAACAATAAAGTTTAATAATGAAAGAAAATTTTCTATTAGCTGAAAACAAAAACAGGAAATACCCAGCAAAAGTAAAAGAAAATTATGAAAATATGCAAATAAATAAAGAAAATTTTTATTAACTTACCTTTTGTAACTGTTTTTTTAATGGATTTTCATAAAATATTTTAATATTTTATTAGCTGTTGGTTTATTAAGAAAAAGTAGTTTTCGTTTTCAAACTGTATGGAGTTGTCGTTTTTATTATTTAAAAAAAATCTTTAAATTTATACAGTATTTATGTTTTGTCGTTAAAATCCCTCTAGGAAATAATAATTATTAAAACATTCACTTTTTATTGAAAATAATAATTTACATTTAAATAAAATGTAAATTTTATTTCATTTATAAATTATGATGGCTGCTGCTTTATTATACACATTTTAATGAAATTTATGACTTTTATTATTGATGGATTGAAACTAAATTAAAGGCGTATTAATCTAGAGTTGTCGTGCCTTAAGAAAATAAAGTCCTTTTAGGGATTTAAACAAAAATGGGTAGATTTTTTGGTAAAATTTAAATTTGATGTAAAAATTTGAGGAAAAAATTTAATTTAATTGAAATAATTTTCAATTCAAAGATTTATTTAAAATACAGTTAATTAAAAATCTCTTAAGGTTTAGAAATTTTTAAACAAAATTAATGTTTTCCTTAATTTTTACAAAAATCCTTATGTTAATATTAATTTATAATTAATACTTCTCTAGAATTGTATTAATTTCTCAAATAATTCACTTTATCTTTATTTATTCTTTCAAAAATTTGTTTAATTTATCAAAACTCCGTTAAAATTCCTTTACATCCACATCCTGGCAACTCTAGAATTGACCAAAACAGAAAATAAACTAGCAGTTGTTGTTGTTATTGTTTCATTCTTACTTCTCTCCCCATTTACTACTATTATGATTATTCTTCAGGTTGTTATTATAAACGATGTCGTTGTTGTTGTTATTGCTGTTTGAATTTTCTGTCTATTTTTTTCGTTAAAACAAAGTTAGACATCAACTACAACAAAAACTCTATGGAATCTGTTAGTTGTTGTTTAAAATAGACAACAAGGCATACAAAATAGAAAAAAGCAACAATAACAAAATCCAACAGACAACAACCAGAAAAACACTCTTGGAACAAACAGCACACAAATGAAATAAATAAAACATATACAAGAAAACGAAGAAGAAAATCTATTAAAGAATGGCAGGCCAAAACGACCAAACAACTAAAATTGTACAAAAAAAAAGTATAAAAAACCAGCAAAATATGCGGCTAAAAAAGGCAACTAAACTCTTTAAAGTTGCCACAAAAAAACATTAGCAACAACAACCACAATTACAACTATGAACATTAGCGGTAAAAATACTAACTACAACAACAACAAAAAACTTTACAAACAACTCGCTTAACATCAGCAGCAGCAACCATTAACAAAAATCTAACACCATTTCAATTATTTTATTCCAATTTTTTTCCACAAATTTACAAATTTTAGCACTTTTTTCTTTCCATAACTTTACCAATTTTCTTTAAAGGTTTTCTTTATTATTAGATTCCACTTTTTAACCAGTTTTTCTTTTTCAATAAAAACTTTATTTTTTATAAAATTTCCTTTATTTTACATAAATTCTTTGCTTTTTTTAGTGTAAAATATTTTACAAACACTTCGTTTTTATTTCTTCAACACTTGACAAGAAAAACAAGCAACACAATTTACAAGAAAAAAATCGCACGCGTTTGTTGTTGTTGTCTTCCGTTCAAACTTCTTCAGTTTCCAAAAACGTCTATACACGACCAAAGCTCCCGTTAAACTAAAGATACACGAAAATTAACCTGTAATTTGTTTTGCTCACATCCTCTCACTAAAATGAAAATTGAGTAAGTTAATATGAAGAGTTGTAAAAAAAGGTAGTAGTAAAATATATTACCTAAGTACTGAGGAGTGTTTTGTTTTAGTTATAAAAGGCTCTGTGAGAAAATGTTATTTTAAAAAATTTAAATGAATATAATTTGTTCATAAGTTTAATAGTTGTTTAAAAAACATTTAGTAAATAGGAAAGAAATTTTAAAAGTATTCAATAAGTACCGCTATTTATTATCAGCATAGTTGTAACAAAAGTGTACTATTTGTACTAGGGTTGCCAGTTATGACTTTTTAAAAAAAGAATTACCTCTAAGGAATCTAATTAGATAATTTAAACAAACAAACTAACTAACTAACTAACTAACTAACTACTAACTAACTAACTAACTAACTAACTAACTAACTAACTAACTAACTAACTAACTAACTAACTAACTAACTAACTAACTAACTAACTAACTAACTAACTAACTAACTAACTAACTAACTAACTAACTAACTAACTAACTAACTAACTAACTAACTAACTAACTAACTAACTAACTAACTAACTAACTAACTAACTAACTAACTAACTAACTAACTAACTAACTAACTAACTAACTAACTAACTAACTAACTAACTAACTAACTAACTAACTAACTAACTAACTAACTAACTAACTAACTAACTAACTAACTAACTAACTAACTAACTAACTAACTAACTAACTAACTAACTAACTAACTAACTAACTAACTAACTAACTAACTAACTAACTAACTAACTAACTAACTAACTAACTAACTAACTAACTAACTAACTAACTAACTAACTAACTAACTAACTAACTAACTAACTAACTAACTAACTAACTAACTAACTAACTAACTAACTAACTAACTAACTAACTAACTAACTAACTAACTAACTAACTAACTAACTAACTAACTAACTAACTAACTAACTAACTAACTAACTAACTACTAACTAACTAACTAACTAACTAACTAACTAACTAACTAACTAACTACTAACTAACTAACTAACTAACTAACTAACTAACTAACTAACTAACTAACTAACTAACTAACTAACTAACTAACTACTAACTAACTAACTAACTAACTAACTAACTAACTAACTAACTAACTACTAACTAACTAACTAACTAACTAACTAACTAACTAACTAACTAACTAACTAACTAACTAACTAACTAACTAACTAACTAACTAACTGAATCACTAATGAATTTTTCACCAAAAAAAAACGAATATTATCCATTTTTTTATAAGAACAAAGCAAAATTTCGAAAAAAAAAAAATAATTTCTTAAAGAAGTAAAATTTTACAAAATTATTTTTTTAAAAAATTATTTTAGCGCAAAACAATAAATGAATTCACAAAAGAAATATTTTTACTAAAAAAGTTTTTTTACTAAAATTAATTTCTCCAAAAAAAAAATTTTTATACAAATTTTGAAATTTTTACAAAAAATGTATTGATTTTTTGCTAGAGTTAAAAAAATATTTCTTCTAATAAAAAATATCGTTTTTTCATTAAACCTAAAATTTTCATATACATAAGTGCCGCCATAAAATAAATGAGTTAGTAAATCATGAATCAAAAATTCATACACTTTAATTTCTTTCAGCGTTTCTACGTATTTAGCAACCCTGTCTAATGATTTCCTTTCCTTCTACAGAAGCGTTGCCATATCATGGGGTTTTGTCAGTAGCAAAACCACAAACCATTTTAGTTAAAGTTAAAACTGTATTTTCTAATAAAAACGTTATTTTTAAACAAATAAAAACTACACTCACAGTACCGAAGTCACAAACCATTTTAAATTTGTTTTTAGCTCATAATTAAACAGACAACCCCATAAAAAAGCATTAAAAAATATTATTTATTTCATATAAAAACCAGATTAATAGCTGAATTTATGTACACATAAAAAAAAATTAAGAAAAAAGAGATCTTATACTAATACACTTACATAAGGAACAAAAAATAGTTATAAACGTTTTAAGATTTAACTTAAAATTATTGGAAATTATCGAAAAAAAAAGAAAATGCTTTCCTAACAATGGACTTTAACAATGAAAGCAAAAATGTTTTTTTTTTAGCTAGAACCACTGATCACAGTTTAAATGAGTTCTCTTTCTTTAATTTTCATGATTTCATATCCAGTCATCATCGGCATCCGAGAGCAACTCGGACGGTATATGATCCTTACTATTATCCGGATTATGTTGATTAAAATGATTCACAATTTGACCAGCCAATTGTGAACAGTTAAATCTATCTAATTGAAGATCTTCATTTGACTCTAGTATTGTATTTAAAATGGCCGCGGTATTAAGACTGCTGGTAGTGTGAGATTTTTTAAAAGGCGTTGAGGCGTTTGGCTGGGAGCTTATTGATCTTTTTAAACGCTTTATATTGCTTACTCCACCCAATTCAACTGAGCTTCTTTCACTGCTTGTTTCGTTGGTTTTTAATGGCGGTAATATTTTTATGGTTTGCAATTCTTCATCTGTTATAAGTGATTCTATGGAGGTGGTGGATTTGTAAATGGGATTTTCTGCTCTTCTCTTTAGATATTTTGTAGAGTTTTTAGAAGATTTTTGTTGAGATATTTGATTAGTTTTTTGAGATATTTTTTGTAATTTTTCTTCAAATTCTTTGTCTGCTTTAGCGCATGATTCCGTTGAAGTAGTAGCTTTGCTAGAAGAGGCGCTTTTTATTCTAGATCTAGAATTTTGTGAAATTTTAAATTGATTTTCTAAAGAATATTGCTGCTGTTTAGCCGTGTTCGGTGTTTGTCCATTAGTGTAGATATCTATGTTATAAGCAGCTTCTGTTTCTAGTTGTTGTTGATTTGTTGTTTGAAAATCTTCTTCCATTTCACTGTTTCTATTTTGTGATTCTTCAGTCAATTGAAAATCGTCTTGCAATTCACAGTTTCTATGTGGCGATTCTTCTTTTATTGGAAAGATTGTTGTCTTTATGTCATCGCTATCTTGCAGATCTGGAGTTTCAGTTTTCGGAACAGTTTTTAATTGTGTAGTTTGCAATTCATCATCGGTTAATGAATCTATTGAAATTATACTGGAGCTTGATTTAATTATTGGATTTTTTTTGATTTTATTTTTTATTGGAGTAGTTTTTTGCGTCGGTTTCTGTTTTAATATTTTCTTTTTTTGAGAGTTTCGTTTGGGATCATTTTTTTGTTCAGATGAAGAAGTTGTCGTATCCGAGAGAACTTTTGATCTCAAGTTTCTTTTTCGCATTATATTATTTTCCACAATTTGCTGTTCTTCTTGTACTATTTTCTTAGCAGAAGTTTGGGAATTTGTTTGTCCGTTTGATGTTATTGGCTGAATATCATTTTCTTCCTTTAGTGATTGATTTAACATCACACTACCATTCGGTTTCTGATCCTTCTTAATGCTATTATTTGTATTGGGTAATTCTTGATTCATTACATCTTTCATATAACGACGCATGAAATATTCTGATGAATTATTAGTTGTATTTTCCTCTCTACTATTGGTATCCTTCTCCTTAAGTTCTTTATGAGTAGGTTGCAGTTTTCTGGTTGTATAAACTGGTGTCTTACTTTTAGTTGAAGTTTCCTTTTCTTTCTGGTCAGCTTTTTCTTTCTTGGGCAATCTTTTTGCTGCCATAGCCAAATCAGGTGTTTCAAAATACTCCGATGAATTGTATGACATTTTTGAAGTTGTAGTTTTACTTAAGGCGGGTGTTTGGTTTGCAAAATTATTAGTATTTTCTTGATTTGGTGTATTTGCAATAGCACATGGTTCTTCCATTTCGGTTGCATTAGTAGAAACCAAAGAAATTGCTTTTTCAGTTGTTAAATTATTATTAATTTCATGCTGTTTGCTTGTAACCGTCTTTAAAGGTGAAACAGAATATTCCAATCCCCCCTTATGTCTATTAGGTGGCCGTATATTACCCAAAGTCCTTTTATTATTATTTTGCATAATACTATCAATTGTGGGCTGATAACTTCTGTAAATCTTCAATTGTTCATATTTATACCAGTTTAATGGTATCTTGGCTGTCTTCATAAGATCTTTGCCCGTAGGTACGGTACTTATTACATTTTCGGGCTTTAGAAACTTAACAAAACGTTGCATTTCCGCATAGCTAGAATGTTCGGAATATTCAATGCCTACTATATTGATTTTTTTGCTATAACGGGGTTTAGTATCCTTTTCCCAACCACTGGGTCGTATGGCGAGTAGTATATCGTATTGTTCTTCGTATGATTTGAAATAGTCCACCAATTCCTTTAAAACAAAAAATATTAAAATATTTCCAAAATCACCTTTTTCTCAACAAAAAAAGCTTACCAAATAAGTTACCTTTCCCATGGCTATAACATGCATGTTGGCCTGCTGTGCATCCTCTACGAGTAAGTTATTAAACTGTTCTTCCTCCATGGCCTTCAGGGCCTTATATCGATTTCCTTCAGCCCATACTTTTAACTGAAATGTTTCTGCTAGTTTCGACCAGAATTTCTCTTTGCCCACAATATACGAACCGCATATGTAGAGTATACGTTTATCTTTATGTTTCTTCTGGAATTCCTTTATTAATTGCTCAGCTTTAGCTATAGATTCTGACTGTGTACAGAAGGCATATTTATCGGATATATAAGTGGTATCCAAGTAAATGGTATCTATTTGATTATTCCAAAATATTGGCTCAGATTCCATGCCGAACCAAGCTCGAAAATCACCAGTATGTAGTATACATTTGCCGGTATCGAGGAATTTAAAAACTATTAAAATAGAACCAGGACAATGATTGGCATCAAGTGCAGTTATTTCAATGTCATTTATCGTATAGGGTTTATTTAATTCCAGCACATGGATGTATTGCTCTTCGACGGGTATAAAGGTACGTAATAGACGAGCTGGAAGGAAAAGGAAATTGGTATTTTTAATTGTATTACACACTTAAAAGAAACAGTAGTAGATGCAAATAGTTAGTTAGTTTGTTTGTTTGTGTTTGTTAGTTTTACTCCTTACAATTGGGGTCACCCTAATTTACATATGTACATAAAAAAAATTTATAAATATTTATTTTTTTGCAAACATTATTTTTAACATCGTATCATACTGGTCCTAACTGATAAGGAGCGCTAAGCTAATTTCGTCTTAAAAATATTTTCGTCTAAATAAAATTTAGTTCTTATCTACATAACTTCAATTAGTAATTCGTAAATACTCACCCGTTATCGGACTCATATATAGGGGCATGGCAAAAGATTTTGTCAAGCCAATATAATGATCTGCATGAAAATGTGTAAGAAAATAATGCGTTACATTTTCGATGTAACCAAATTGAAAGGCATCCACAGCAAATGTGGTATTTTCTATGATTTTGTAGGGAGGACAGGGTTTTGGTTTGCGTTTGGAGAAACTAACGGCATCAGAGGTGGTTTTGCTAGAGGTAGACTTTCCACAGCTCGTATGTGACATTCTTAAGCCAAAATCTAAAGAAGAAGCTACAGTATAAGATGCAAATTGTTGAGAATTTGAAGTATTATCAGACGCAGTTGTTGCAGCAGAAACTGGATTTTCCGCTTGAGTTGTTAAAGTAACTGGAGGACTGTTTTCTTTAGTAAGATTAGAACTTTTCACATTAATCTCATCGTCTTCACTATCCGAATTGATTGTTATGCATTCGGTTTGCACTTTGGTGGTTCCCCTCAATGAACTTAGATCCGACATACTCTCATTTGTTGGTTCTGTGCTCTCGCTAAATAAGCGTTTGCGTCCGGCTTTTGGACGCCTGGGAGATTTTCCTTTTTTACCGGCAGTTTTTTTATTAGTCTTCTTTGCAGTTGTTTTTAATTTTGTTTTAGCAAACGGTGTGGGCGGCTCTTCTTTGGGCAGTTTTATTTCGTAAGTTTTAGGGCAGGATGTAAAGTATGAATCAATACGTTTCTGATTGGAGGGTGTTTCTTTTATGCTAGTTTTTAATAGTTTTTTTATTGCTGTTTTCGTCAGTGTTGCGTCAGAATTTGCTGTTGTTCTCTCCTCAACAATAACATTAGCATGATCATGTTCACTCACGTTTAATTGTTTAGTTTTTGAGGCAGATTTTGGATTTTTGCGCTTTCTTAAAGGGGTTAGGCAATTTTTGGGCGAAGTTATGTTGTCGGCTTGCAACTCCTCAATATTCCGTATTTTTATTTTGCCCGTTTGTAACATTTTAAGTTATTTTTTTACTCTAGGAATTTCACCAATAGTTTTTTTTTTTGTTTACATTTAGTGAGCTGTCAAAGTCGATTGAAAAAAATAATTTAGCGGGTTTTTTTGTAATGCACATTTGTAAATTAAAGTAGTATTTATATATTGCTTTTTTCGTATGTATTTTTTATTAAAGTGAAAATTTTCATTTTTAATGTAAATAAATAATAAGCAATACAATTTTGTTACAATTATTTTTTCAGTAAAATCATATCTATATTTACTAATAAATTTTATATTTTTCTATTACTGTCATTGTCCCTAAATATGGGTGTTAAAGTATTTCATTTATTTATATTAATATATATGTTAATGTCATGTCAGTGTTCATACCAATGTTCGTGTCAATATACATATATGGCAATGTCAAGGTAAACCCGTGTCTATATTAGACAAATATTTATTATGCGAAACGTCAAATTGTTATCATGATAAAAAATTATTAGGTACAGACTAGGGTTCTATAGTTGAAACGAAAAGTCGACTTTTCGACTTTTTTCATTTAGTTAAAAGTCGACTTTTCGACTTTTTGCATTTTATGAAAAGTCGATTTTTCGACTTTTCGACTTTTTTCATTTAAATAAAAGTCGACTTTTAGACTATAAGTATTTCATAAATAGTCGACTTTTCGACTTTTTCCGACTTTTTTCGACTTTTCGACTTTTTCGACTTTTCGACTTTTTTCGACTTTTTCCGAATTTTTTCGACTTTTCGATTTTTTCGACTTTTGACTATTTTCGACTTCTTTCTACTTTTTTCCGACTATTTTTTGACTTTTTTCGAGTTTTTCCGACCCGATTTATAGAACCCTAGTACAGACGGCATTTATTAGCGTTATAACGTCGTTATGACAGTGTTGTCTAAACAATTGTTTAGACATCGTTGTCTTGATAACAAACGTCATTTTATTGTAAAAATTGTATAGAATTTTGTTTTTGTGCAATTAAAATTGATTTTTAACATAAGTTTTAGTTTTAGTGTTTATTTACAAAATTTGCATTTCATTTTAATTGTTTTTATAAAATATAGCATTATTTCAATACAATTATCTGTGAGTTGTCGTGACAAAATCAGCATTTTGTTAGCCCTATGCATTAACATAAACAAAAAACTGACAATTTTTCTGCCGACATTTGTCAAGTGCTGTGATACATAAATATTTGTCCAATATAGACACGGGGTAAATGTTTATGTCAATGTCAAAGTGTGTATCAATATCTATGTGTATAAATGTGTGTGTCAGTAGGGTTCTATAGTTGAAACGAAAAGTCGACTTTTCGACTTTTTGCATTTAGTTAAAAGTCGACTTTCGACCTTTCGACTTTTTCCATTTTATGAAAAGTCGATTTTTCGACTTTTCGACCTTTTTCATTTATTTAAAAGTCAACTTTTAGACTTTTCGACTTTTAGTATTTTATAAATGGTCGACTTTTCGACTTTTTTCGACTTTTCGACTTTTTTCGACTTTTCGACTTTTTTCGACTTTTTCCGACTTTTCGATTTTTTACGACTTTTTGACTATTTTCGACTTATTTCGACTTTTTTCGAGTTTTTCCGACTATTTTAGAGTTTTTGACCTCTTTTCCACTTTTTTAAAATTTTCGACTATTTTCGATTTTTCGACTTTTTTCGACTTTTCGACTTTTTCCGACTTTTCGACTTTTTCCGACTTTTCGACTTTTTTCGACTTTTTTCGACTTATCGACTTTTTTCGACTTTTCGACTTTTCGATTTTTTTCGACTTTCCGACTTTTCTACTTTTATTTACAAAGTCGACTTTTCGACTTTTTTCATAGACGATAGTCGAGTTATCGAATTTTTTGGAACAAAATACAAAAATTTTTTCGACAAAAAGTCGATTGTTCGATTATTCGAAAGTCGATTTATAGAACCCTATGTGTCAGTCGACAAAAGCCGAATAGTCCATATTTAAAAAAGTTCGAAAAGTCGAACTTTGAAAAGTTTAAAAGCCCCTAATTACCATTTGATCCCAAATAAACGTAAACTATTTTTTCCACATTACTTCACGACAATGGCAACACCGCCACAGTACTTAATTAGTCAACCAAGTTTTTCATTTAACACAGTTTTGTACAATTTTTCATAAAAATAGCATTAAAAAGTCTCACACAGTCACTAAGAAAATTTGAAAAAAAATTATTTAAAAATGAAAAAACATGTTTAAAATATTAAAAATCTATAAAAAAATGTATACTGCAAAGTTTTTATTAGAAAAATCCCAAAAATAAACTATGAAATTATGTTAATTTGAGACATTTTATAGAAACAGACCTCAACTCTTAAGATATAAAATGGGAAAAAATCTATAATACATTTTACAGTGTAACTAGAAAAAAAGGTAGTATAGAAAAGAAAATCTAAAAGAAAAAAGAATTATTGTGAAAAGTGAATATGCTTAAAGTGAAAAAACATGTTAAATATGCAAGTAGTTTATTAATTAAAAGAGATTTTCATTTAATTCATTAATAATTGTGTGAGTTTGTGTGTAAAATGATGTTTGAAGCAAAAGACAGGAAAAAAGTTAACACAAAAATAGTTGTGTATTGTATTTTTTCATCTCATTGTTACTTCTTCGTTTACTCTTGACTTCTCTCCTCGTATTACTTCATTCATTGATTCTCTGTATATGACTTTAGTGTTGTTGTTTGTGTTGTTTCTTGTGGGGGGAGAGATGATAGAACGTAGTCTGTCAAGTGAAAATAATACTAGTCAGATTTCAAGAGTTGCCATTAAATACGGGGGGTGTTATTTTATTTATTAAAAACTATATAATAATATTTTTGAAAATATAAACACTAAATTGTGCAATAGAAGTTGTAAATTAATTAATCATATATTTTTTTATAAAAAAATCATGAATAATTTGTATATTATTCCCTGCTGAGTAGATTTTCTTATTAAAATGTGTCATGTAAAAAAAGGGTAACACTGCAACTTTACTTTCATTGTTGTTGGTATTTTTTGAAACAAAAACAAATTCATTAGAGCATTAAAAAGTGTATAAAACAAGAATAATATGACAACAGCAAACAAATTCAGTAGCATCAACTTCATACTAAAACACAATTAAAGTATAAAGATTTTTTTTAATTATTGTCCTGTTTTCATTTACCCATCAATTAATTGTAGTATTTTTCAATAAGTATTTAAGCACAAAATCTAGTTTTGTTCATTACCTACAATGTGTACAAATTGTTCATTCTTTTTTAACAAGTGTAATTGCTTTTGTTTAGATTTTGAGTGTCCTACATCATTTTAGTGGGAAATGTATGTATATATTATCTGTTTATCCTGATGTTCTGTTCTAGTTTTGTACTAGTTCTGTTCTAGTTCTGTTCTAGTTCTGTTCTAGTTCTGTTCTAGTTCTGTTCTAGTTCTAGTTCTGTTCTAGTTCTGTTCTAGTTCTGTTCTAGTTCTGTTCTAGTTCTGTTCTAGTTCTGTTCTAGTTCTGTTTTAGTTCTGTTCTAGTTCTGTTCTAGTTCTGTTCTAGTTCTGTTCTAGTTCTGTTCTAGTTCTGTTCTAGTTCTGTTCTAGTTCTGTTCTAGTTCTGTTCTAGTTCTGTTCAAGTTCTGTTCTAGTTCTGTTCTAGTTCTGTTCTAGTTCTTTTCTAGTTCTGTTCTAGTTCTGTTCTAGTTCTGTTCTAGTTCTGTTCTAGTTATGTTCTAGTTCTGTTCTAGTTCTGTTCTAGTTCTGTTCTAGTTCTGTTTTTAGTTCTGTTTTAGTTCTGTTTTAGTTCTGTTTTAGTTCTATTCTAGTTCTGTTATAGTTCCAGTATCTAAGTTCTGTTCAAGTTCTGTTCTAGTTCTGTTCTAGTTCTGTTCTAGTTCTGTTCTAGTTCTGTTCGTAGTTCTGTTTTAGTTCTGTTCTAAGTTCTGTTCTAGATATGTTCTAGTTCTGTTCTAGTCCTGTTCTAGTTCTGTTCTAGTTCTGTTCTAGTTCTGTTCTAGTCTGTTCTAGTTCTGTTCTAGTTCTGTTCTAGTTCTGTTCTAGTTCTGTTCAGTTCTGTTCTAGTTCTGTTCTAGTTCTGTTCTAGTTATGTTTCTAGTTCTGTTCTGTTCAGATTCTGTTCTAGTTCTGTTCTAGTTCGTCTAGTTCTGTTCTAGTTTCGGTTTCTAGTTCTGTTCTAGTTCTGTTCTATTTGTCTGTCTAGTTCTGTTTTCTAGTTCTGTTCTAGTTCTGTTCTAGTTTCTGTTCTAGTTCTGTTCTAGTTCTGTTCTAGTTCTTTCTAGTTCTGTTCTAGTTCTGTTTCTAGTTCTGTTCTAGTTCTGTTCTAGTTCTGTTCTAGTTCTGTTCTAGTTCGGTTCTAGTTCTGTTCTAGTTCTGTTCTAGTTCGGTTCTAGTTTCTGTTCTAGTTCTGTTCTAGTTCTGTTCTAGTTCTGTTCTAGTTCTGTTCTAGTTCTGTTCTAGTTCTGTTCTATTCTGTTCTAGTTCTGTTCTAGTTCTGTTCTATTTCTGTTATTAGTTCTGTTTCCAGTTCAGTTCTAGTTCTGTTCTAGTTCTGTTCTAGTTCTGTTTAGTTCTCTCCTAGTTCTGTTCTAGTTCTGTTCTAGTTCTGTTTTAGTTTCTGTTCTAGTTCTGTTCTAGTTCTGTTCTAGTTCTGTTCTAGTTCTGTTCTAGTTCTGTTCTAGTTCTGTTCTAGTTCTGTTCTAGTTCTGTTCTAGTTCTGTTCTAGTTCTGTTAGTTCTGTTTCTAGTTCTGTTCTAGTTCTGTTCTAGTTCTGTTCTAGTTCTGTTCTAGTTCTGTTCTAGTTCTGTTCTAGTTCTGTTCTAGTTCTGTTCTAGTTCTGTTCTAGTTCTGTTCTAGTTCTGTTCTAGTTCTGTTCTAGTTCTGTTCTAGTTCTGTTCTAGTTCTGTTCTAGTTCTGTTCTAGTTCTGTTCTAGTTCTGTTCTAGTTCTGTTCTAGTTCTGTTCTAGTTCTGTTCTAGTTCTGTTCTGTTCTAGTTCTGTTCTAGTTCTGTTTTAGTTCTGTTCTAGTTCTGTTCTAGTTCTGTTCTATTTCTATTCTATTTATGTTCTATTTATGTTCTAGTTCTGTTCTAGTTCTGTTCTAGTTCTGTTCTAGTTCTGTTCTAGTCTGTTCTAGTTCTGTTCTAGTTCTGTTCTAGTTCTGTTCTAGTTCTGTTTTAGTTCTGTTCTATTTCTGTTCTAGTTCTGTTCCAGTTCTGTTTCTAGTTCTGTTCTAGTTCTGTTCTAGTTCTGTTCTAGTTGTTCTAGTTCTGTTCTAGTTCTGTTCTAGTTCTGTTCTAGTTCTGTTCTAGTTCTGATCTAGTTCTGTTCTAGTTCTAGTTCTGTTCTAGTTCTGTTCTAGTTCTAGTTCTGTTCTAGTTCTGTTCTAGTTTTGTTTTAGTTCTGTTTAAGTTCTGTTCTAGTTCCGTTCTAGTTTAGTACATGTTCAAGCTCAGTTCTAGTTCAAGAAAAGTTTAATATTATCTCGAATTGCTAATATTATCACAAAAGAATCAATGGTCGGAATTAACCGACTATAATTTCTTACTCGTTTAGTATTTTTTGCTTTTCCTTTAGTTAATTGTTCCATTAATTAATTATAATAGTTTTTTTTTTGTTCTGAGTCTTGCTATAATATGAATGATATCATGCAAATATTTTTAGGAAAATATTTTATTATGCAAACAACAACAACAATAAAATTTGAGGAAAATTTCAGACTTAAACATAAACATTTGTTTAATTTTATTTTGGAATAAGAAAATCTAGTGTGTAAATTATAGGAGAATTTTATGTGTGTATTGAGGTATTGATGGGAGAAACATGTTTCCCAAATTAAACTGTCTATTAAAAAATTGATTTGAAACATAAAAAACAAGATCAATTAGATTTTTTTTTATAGAAAAAAAAGCAATAGCGGAAAAAAGAGTTATTAATAGAAAACCCATTATAAAAAGTCATGTTATTCTGGAAATACTTTTTACTATAAAATAAGTTAGATCTTTAAAAAACACAATATAATTTTTCAATAAAATGTTTAAATCTCAATTTCTTTTGTACAGATTTTCAGATTTTAGATACGAAATCAAATTAATTTCTACAAAGAAAACAATAAAAATGGCAAAAACTATTTAAAAACGCACTATTCTTTTTGAATTGAAGAAGCAAAAAATAGTAGTTAAATTTAAATATTTTTTAAAATCGCAGTGAAAAATGCCTTTAGCTACCAGTACATCAGCTCAACAATTGCGTCCATTAACACTGGCTGGACCAGAACGTGAACCAGTACAATTCACTGTAAATCTGGTTGGAGCACCAGCTGAGGTTGAGCAACTGGTACAGCAAATAAAAACTGTTTGCTGAACAGTTCCTATATCATTGGAAAACATTTCCCATTGGTAAGTTTCCAAAAAATATATTCGTTAAAACAGAACTAGAACTGAACTAGAACTGAACTAGAACTGAACTAGAACTGAACTAGAACTGAACAAGAACTGAACTAGAACTGAACTAGAACTGAACTAGAACTGAAGTAGAACTGAACTAGAACTGAACTAGAACTGAACTAGAACTGAACTAGAACTGAACTAGAACTGAAACTAGAACTGAACTAGAACTGAACTAGAACTGAACTTGAACTGAACTAGAACTGAACTAGAACTGAACTAGAACTGAACTAGAACTGAACTAGAACTGAACTAGAACTGAACTAGAACTGAACTAGAACTGAACTAGAACTGAAGTAGAACTGAACTAGAACTGAACTAGAACTGAACTAGAACTGAACTAGAACTGAACTAGAACTGAACTAGAAGAACTAGAACTACTAGAACTGAGAACTAGAACTGACTAGAACTGAACTAGAACTGAACTAGAACTGAACTAGAACTGAACTAAAACTGAACTAGAACTTAACTAGAAGTGAACTAGAACTTAAATATCCATTTACTTAATGATATTCATCATCCCATAATTTGTAGTTCTTCCTCAACCCCTTCGGTCGCTGCTTTAACCCTAAGCAGTTCTGGCAATATGGCTCCAATACGGTAGGCAATCGTAAACCCAGACCCATTAATTTAAGGGATTTATTCATAGCACCACCCTTTGATGAGCTTGATGCCGTGCTTCTGATGGTACTGGCGATCCACGGCGTCTAACGAATTCCCAATTGAAATCGTTGCGTGAGAATGGGTAAGTTTATTCTAAATTAAAATTTATTTTATTTTTATTAAACATTTAAAAGAAATTCTTCAAATTTATTTAATATTGATTAATATTATTTTGCTATTATTTTTATTTTATTTATTATATTTTCTGCGTAATAAAGCTAATATTTCCAAAAATCATATTAAACATTAAAAATTAGTTTAATTAAAATTTTGTATACATTATAGAAAATTTATTTGTTTTACATATTTTTTGGGGATGATTTTTTCTTTACGTTTTTCTTCTTATTTTATAAACACAAAAAAGTGTTTTTTTATTTATTTGTTATTTAACAAATTGCTCATTATTAATTTAATTGTTCACTTCATACATTATTTTTGGATTCATTTATTTGTTTTGTTCACCTGCTGCATGTTTAAATAAAACTCTATACATTTTTAGCTTTTATTTAACCATTTGAATTTCATTATTTTTATATAATTCTTTAGTTTAATTTTGTTTACGTTCAAATTCTTTTAACGTATAAAAATCATAATCTTCTCTACTATGGCTAAATAATTCACCCAAAACCAATAAATTTTTTTATATTATATTTTATTGCATTAACCAAACAAATTATTCACCATTACAAAAAAAAAAAAATTATATATATAAAACGAAAACTCGAAATCTTGAAATTTAATAAACAAAAAAGCTTACAAAAGGATAAATATGGAAAACCCAAGAAATTAACTTTGGAACAATTGGAAACCATACGTAAAAATGGGTAAATACATTCAACAATAATAAACTAATTTAATTTTTCTCTTCTTTTTTCAATTTCAATTATTTAACGAAATTATTTTATGATTTTAACTATTTAAACATAAATATTTAAGTCGTTTCTTTGTATATAGAGTTTTTATTTAAATTTCAATTAAATGGTTTTTTATTATATGATAAATTTGTGTATAAATGTTGTAAAATATTGTGCGTATTATATGAAAGATTTTGAGTAATTTAAAATTTTAAAGTAGCCAGGGAACTTGTATAATAAATTAAATCTTTTTTAGAAAAAAGAACCAAAAATATTAAGGCATTTTAGGGTTTACCGATTGTTTTGTTAAATTTATATAATTCTAATTTCAGATCTGTTTCAGTTCTAGTTCAGTTCTCAGTTCTAGTTCAGTTCGAGTTCAGTTCTAGTTCAGTTCTAGTTCAGTTCTAGTTCAGTTCTAGTTCAGTTCTAGTTCAGTTCTAGTTCAGTTCTAGTTCAGTTCTAGTTCAGTTCTAGTTCAGTTCTAGTTCAGTGTCTAGTTCAGTTCTAGTTCATTTCTAGTTCAGTTCGAGTTCAGTTCTAGTTCAGTTCTAGTTCAGTTCTAGTTCAGTTCTAGTTCAGTTCTAGTTCAGTTCTAGTTCAGTTCTAGTTTCAGTTCGAGTTCAGTTCTAGTTCAGTTCTAGTTCAGTTCTAGGTCATGTTCAGTTCTAGTTCAGTTCTAGTTCAGTTCTAGTTCAGTTCGAGTTCAGTTCTAGTTCAGTTCTAGTTCAGTTCTAGTTCAGTTCTAGTTCAGTTCAGTTCTAGGTTCAGTGTCTAGTTCAGTTCTAGTTCAGTTCTAGTTCAGTTCTAGTTTCAGTTCTAGTTCAGTTCTAGTTCAGTTCTAGTTCAGTTCTAGTTCAGTTCTAGTTAGTTCTAGTTCAGTTCTAGTTCTAGTTCTAGTTCAGTTCTAGTTCAGTTCTAGTTCAGTTCTAGTTCAGTTCTACTTCAGTTCTAGTTCTAGTTCAGTTCTAGTTCAGTTCTAGTTCAGTTCTAGTTCAGTTCTAGTTCAGTTCTAGTTCAGTTCTAGTTCAGTTCTAGTTCAGTTCTAGTTCAGTTCTAGTTCAGTTCTAGTTCAGTTCTAGTTCAGTTCTAGTTCAGTTCTAGTTCAGTTCTAGTTCAGTTCTAGTTCAGTTCTAGTTCAGTTCTAGTTCAGTTCTAGTTCAGTTCTAGTTCAGTTCTAGTTCAGTTCTAGTTCAGTTCTAGTTCAGTTCTAGTTCAGTTCTAGTTCAGTTCTAGTTCAGTTCTAGTTCAGTTCTAGTTCAGTTCTAGTTCAGTTCTAGTTCAGTTCTAGTTCAGTTCTAGTTCAGTTCTAGTTCAGTTCTAGTTCGGTTCTAGTTCGGTTCTACTTCAGTTCTAGTTCAGTTCTAGTTCAGTTCTAGTTCAGTTCTAGTTCAGTTTTAGTTCAGTTCTAGTTCAGTTCTAGTTCAGTTCTAGTTCAGCTCTAGTTCAGTTCTAGTTCAGTTCTAGTTCAGTTCTAGTTCAGTTCTAGTTCAGTTCTAGTTCAGTTCTAGTTCAGTTCTAGTTCAGTTTCTAGATCAGTTCTAGTTCAGTTCTAGTTCAGTTCTAGTTCAGTTCTAGTTCAGTTCTAGTTCAGTTCTAGTTCAGTTCTTTTTCTAGTTCAGTTCTAGTTCAGTTCTAGTTCAGTTCTAGTTCAGTTCTAGTTCAGTTCTAGTTCAGTTCTAGTTCAGTTCTAGTTCAGTTCTAGTTCAGTTCTAGTTCAGTTCTAGTTCAGTTCTAGTTCAGTTCTAGTTCAGTTCTAGTTCAGTTCTAGTTCAGTTCTAGTTCAGTTCTAGTTCAGTTCTAGTTCAGTTCTAGTTCAGTTCTAGTTCAGTTCTAGTTCAGTTCTAGTTCAGTTCTAGTTCAGTTCTAGTTCAGTTCTAGTTCAGTTCTAGTTCAGTTCTAGTTCAGTTCTAGTTCAGTTCTAGTTCAGTTCTAGTTCAGTTCTAGTTCAGTTCTAGTTCAGTTCTAGTTCAGTTCTAGTTCAGTTCTAGTTCAGTTCTAGTTCAGTTCTAGTTCAGTTCTAGTTCAGTTCTAGTTCAGTTCTAGTTCAGTTCCAGTTCAGTTCTAGTTCTAAGTTATTATCAAACACTTAATTAACGTCTTATTTGCTGTCATTTAAACGATTTTATTAAATCTATAAATCAATATTATTTTGCATGTTAATAGTGAATAAATTTATTTATATTTCTAAAATTGTGTACAAGAAAAATCAATAAAAAAAAAATGTTAAGAATATTACTTATTTGTTCTATTCAATGTTTACCCTTTTTACGTTTTACATGTCTTTTAATATTTGTTCACCTTTACCAATTTGTATTTGTATTAACGAAATATTAATAAATACCATCACTCCTGACTAACGCCTCTAACATCATCAACATCATGACCAAACATCATTATATTAGTTCATAATTTTTTGGTTTCTGTTGCCTTTAAATCCTTAAGCAAAAAAACTCCCTAAATAAAATATTTACTATTGGCTCTCATAAATTTAAATAATCTTAATGCTGGCTTATTTATGTATAAAAAACAACAACAATTCGTTATATATAAATTTCGTAGAATGAACTAGTGTGTGTGCATGTGAAAATTAGTAGTTTAGTTTTAATAAACATGAACTTTGTTTTTAATCATATATTGTTTACATCATTCTATTTTCTTTCACAGAGAATTTAATGTTCCCAGTTTGCATTTTCCGGGTCAAGTGCATAAATGGCGTTTATCGCAGCTATTGCAAAAAGGCACTTTACGCGCTCATGATTCATTTTTAAAGTGATTTGGCTTTGGCTGCTCGTTTTCTAGTGGTTACAAGCTCGTGGTCGTATATTTTCTCATTTCTTTTCGGTTTATCATGCTATACACGCTCTACTCCATGGTCTGGTCAGAGTGGTCGATATGTTTATTGGAGTACCCGCTCTGTTGGCCCACAATTTGGACTATAAAATTAAAGAGGAAAGATGTCGTTTTCTGATAGCGGAACTTGTGTGCAGGGTAAGGTTAAGTTTCTAATTTAACGTAAATTCGGTTATAGTTCTTATCTAGTTATGTTCTAATTCAGTTCTAGCTCAGTTCTAGTTCAGTTCTAGTTCAGTTCTAGTTCAGTTCTAGTTCAGTTCTAGTTCAGTTCTAGTTCAGTTCTAGTTCAGTTCTAGTTCAGTTCTAGTTCAGTTCTAGTTCAGTTCTAGTTCAGTTCTAGTTCAGTTCTAGTTCAGTTCTAGTTCAGTTCTAGTTCAGTTCTAGTTCAGTTCTAGTTCAGTTCTAGTTCAGTTCTAGTTCAGTTCTAGTTCAGTTCTAGTTCAGTTCTAGTTCAGTTCTAGTTCAGTTCTAGTTCAGTTCTAGTTCAGTTCTAGTTCAGTTCTAGTTCAGTTTCTAGTTCAGTTCTAGTTCAGTTCTAGTTCAGTTCTAGTTCAGTTCTAGTTCAGTTCTAGTTCAGTTTCTAGTTCAGTTCTAGTTCATTTCTAGTTCAGTTCTAGTTCAGTTCTAGTTCAGTTCTAGTTCAGTTCTAGTTCAGTTCTAGTTCAGTTCTAGTTCAGTTCTAGTTCAGTTCTAGTTCAGTTATAGTTCAGTTTCTAGTTCAGTTCTAGTTCAGTTCTAGTCAGTTCTAGTTCGTTCTAGTTCAGTTCTAGTTCAGTTCTAGTTCAGCTTCTAGTTCAGTTCTAGTTCAGTTCTAGTTCATTCTAGTTCAGTTCTAGTTCAGTTCTAGTTCAGTTCTAGTTCAGTTCTAGTTCAGTTCTAGTTCAGTTCTAGTTCAGTTCTAGTTCAGTTCTAGTTCAGTTCTAGTTTCAGTTCTAGTTCAGTTCTAGTTCAGTTCTAGTTTCAGTTCTAGTTCAGTTCTAGTTCAGTTCTAGTTCAGTTCTAGTTCAGTTCTAGTTCAGTTCTAGTTCAGTTCTAGTTCAGTTCCTAGTTCTGTCAGTTCTAGTTCGTTCTAGTGTCAGTTTCTAGTTCAGTCTAGTTCAGTTCTAGTTCAGTTCTAGTTCAGTTCTAGTTCATTTCTAGTTCAGTTCTAGTTCAGTCTAGTTCAGTTCTAGTTCAGTTCTAGTTCAGTTCTAGTTCAGTTCTAGTTCTTCTAGTCAGTTCTAGTTCAGTTCTAGTTCATTCTAGTTCAGTTCTAGTTCAGTTCTAGGTCAGTTCTAGTTCAGTTCTAGTCAGTTCTAGTTCAGTTCTAGTTCATTCTAGTTCAGTTCTAGTTCAGTTCCTAGTTCAGTTCTAGTTCAGTTCTAGTTCAGTTCTAGTTCAGTTCAGTAGTTCTAGTTCGTCTAGTTCAGTTCTAGTTCAGTTCTAGTTCAGTTCTAGTTTCAGTTCTAGTTCGTTCTAGTCAGTTCCAGTTTCAGTTCTAGTTCAGTTCTAGTTTTGATCTAGTTCTAGTTCTGGTTCTACTTTTTAGAGAAATTTCTATGATTTTATTTTTTTAATTTTTGTTTCTTCAGTCCGAATTCGAAGACTGTTTTAGATGGTCTATGCTCATATGTGCGTAAAATGTTGCGTCGTGCCACCATGGAGAAATTCGACTTTAATAGTTGTGATGTCTCACAGCCAGTGCCATATCTCTTCTTAACGCCCAAGGGACAAGAAATCGATTTGCGACTCTTCTGTCGCGATGTTATGCGCAAAGCTTTGCCCATTTTGATTGGCATACTAGAGCGGGAAACTCGTGGTTGGTTTCTACACTTCCGTGAACGTTTAATAGCCGAATTGAGAGCTAAAAAGTTGACAGATAAAGAAATCGAAGAAGAAGTTAATGAGGCTGTAATGAAAGAGTATTTACAACGTGTTTACACATCAATATTATCCAATCCTAAATTGGCCGAACTAGGCGATGGTATACCTGAGTTATTAGTGCAGCAGGCCCAGTCGGTGGTGATCATGTATAAGGCAGTGGATAAAGTACAAAAGGATATTAAACGCTCACGGGAAGATCATCAGAAATGTTTGTCAAATGATCATTCGGTGTTGTCGAGAGTGGCACCCTGGTTGCGTTCGAAATTAAGACATGCTGAAGAAAGTAAATTATCCAAGTCAGCCTGGTCGGCCCATGAGGAAGCTTTGAAAATGTGCTCGAAACATAATCTACATCAAACTGCCTACTTTTTAGGGCGAGATTTGGCTTTCATGAAGGAGCGTGAACCGGTATTGCTGAAAGAGTTGAAAAATGCCAAAACACCCACACGTAGTTTTCAATGGGCCTGTCGCATTTGGTCACCTAAGTCCTGGATTATACGTAGAAATTTCCAAGGCCAGTCGGATGTTATACCCACGGTCATAAGTCAACAGGCCACCTCGATAGTAACGCCCAGATCAGATCCTAGTCAACCGGTGTTCTTAGTGGAAAAGGAAATTGTGCGCACCACCAGCACAAGGTGGCCCTTCTGGCGTTTATTGAATTTAATGCAGCGTACTTGGTGTTGGACCTGGAATATGATGTTTCTGTTGGGCATTTTGGTGCCCTGGTGTAGTCCCGTAAGTTTGCGGGCCCTGTTCTGTGTTAAGCCTTTCATGCCAGACCTAGAGTTGTCACAAATCAATGGCACCCTTTTTCCGCGCAAGACAAGCATAACGCAGACTATGGCCTCACGTCTAATAGAGCTCTGGCGACACATATCAAAATCAAGAACGCATTTTGAAACTGAACCGGATACGGGTAAGTTTTATTAATAATAAACAACAAGTTCTTAAGTAATTTATTATGTGGTGTTTTTGTAGGTTTCATAGGCAAGGGATTTACACGCAATTTAAATCGTGTTTGGAATTATTTTGTCAAAGGTTTTCTGGGCACTGTGGTTATCTTGTTTGCCTTTCCCTTACTCTGTTTGGCCTGTAGTTTGCTTAGCATTTTATTGGCCTTAACAGCTCCTTTGTGGATTCCCGTATTTACTATTTTATTGCATGTTTATATGATATTAATTTATGATCTGGATTCGCCGGACAATGCACGCAATCGCTATTGTATTTTATTGGAGGCATTAATATGGAATATTTTCATACAGGGCTGTATACAACCCATAGCGGCATTATTAGTGGCCAGTATATTGTGTCCATTGGTGTCCGGTTTGATATTAATAGGTAAAAGATTAAGACATTTTTTGTTTTACAAAAATATCCATAATTTTCTTTCAATTCAAAGTTGGTGTGGTTCGTTACTCTTTGCGACTGTTGTGGGATTCCCTTACATTTCATTTGTTCATTAAGAAATGTGGCCGTATCCCGGCTTCCGATAGTTTGGCTGTTAAACGTATAGCCGGTCCCGGTTTGGCTCTCGACTATTACTTTATCATTAGACCCGAGCAAGCTTTGGCTGCCTTTGAAGCCAAAATGGAATTGGATGAGTTGCAAGCATATCAACATGCCATGGAACGTATAATAATGCAACCACAAAAAGATTTCTCTCAATTTGTAGAGGCTTGTTTTGGTCCCTTTTCAGCCCAACTGTCGAAAAGTGGACCCTACTTGTCATTGGATCGTGAGGCTCAAGACTTAATGACTACATTGCATGAGAAATTAGAGAAACGTAGACGTGAATTGCAAACCGCCTTGACCACACAAGTTAAAACCAGAATAAAACTCAATACCAAGGAACTAAAGGTGAATATTAACTGCCTCAATTAAATCTAAATAAGTTCTAACTTTTCTTCTTAAATCCTTAGATTGCCATACAACTTGCCGCCCATATACTGGAGAAATACTATCCGTCACATATTATAGCTAGATTATCCATAAGTGAGGAAGAATTTTGGGATAATAAGGTAGTGAATATTCATTCAAATAAACTTCTGCATATAATCTAATTTTTTTTTTTTAATTTTAGGGCTTAACGGTCAATGATTGGCCCGGTTTAGCTGGCCTCATTTATACCGAAATATTTAGCTTAGATTTTCTCACACCTCTAATGGAAAACGATACGCATTTCAAACTGGAACCACATCCAACTTTGGATTTGACTCGCTACACCGAAATGGTACAAAATGCCACAGATGTTATTGGTTCCAAAGGTTTAGATCTCTTGGGTAATGTTTATGCTCCGCGTGGTAATGTACAAGTACATTACCATTCCTGGAAGTGACCGCCTTTAATCCTAGATCTAGAATAACATTAACTTTCAGAAAACCAGAGAAACGGTAAGTTTTTTGATAAAATTTTTAGATCTAGATCAGTTCTAGTACAGTTTTAGTTCTAGTTCAGTTCTAGTTAAGTTCTAATTATGGGATAGTTCTGTTCTAGTTCAGTTCTAGTTCAGTCCTAGTTCAGTTCTAGTTCAGTTCTAGTTCAGTTCTAGTTCAGTCCTAGTTCAGTTCTTGTTCAGTTCTAGTTCAGTTCTAGTTCAGTTCTAGTTCAGACCTAGTCAGTTCTAGTTCAGTTTAGTTCAGTAGTTCAGTTCTAGTTCAGTTCTAGTTCAGTTCTAGTTCAGTTCTAGTTCAGTTCTAGTTCAGTTCTAGTTCAGTTCTAGTTCAGTTCTAGTTCAGTTAGTCTAGTTCAGTTCTAGTTCAGTTCTAGTTCAGTTCTAGTTCAGTTCTAGTTCAGTTCTAGTTCAGTTCTAGTTCAGTTCTAGTTCAGTTCTAGTTCAGTTCTAGTTCAGTTCTAGTTCAGTTCTAGTTCAGTTCTAGTTCAGTTCTAGTTCAGTTCTAGTTCAGTTCTAGTTCAGTTCTAGTTCAGTTCTAGTTCAGTTCTAGTTCAGTTCTAGTTCAGTTCAGTTCAGTTCTAGTTCAGTTCTAGTTCAGTTCTAGTTCAGTTCTAGTTCAGTTCTAGTTCAGTTCTAGTTCAGTTCTAGTTCAGTTCTAGTTCAGTTCTAGTTCAGTTCTAGTTCAGTTCTAGTTCAGTTCTAGTTCAGTTCTAGTTCAGTTCTAGTTCAGTTCTAGTTCAGTTCTAGTTCAGTTCTAGTTCAGTTCTAGTTCAGTTCTAGTTCAGTTCTAGTTCAGTTCTAGTTCAGTTCTAGTTCAGTTCTAGTTCAGTTCTAGTTCAGTTCTAGTTCAGTTCTAGTTCAGTTCTAGTTCAGTTCTAGTTCAGTTCTAGTCAGGTCTAGTCAGTTCCTAGTTTCAGTTCTAGTTCAGTTCTAGTTCAGTTTCAGTTTCAGTTCTAGTTCAGTTCTAGTTCAGTTCTAGTTCAGTTCTAGTTTCAGTTAGTTTCTAGTTCAGTTCTAGTTCAGTTCTAGTTCAGACTAGTCAGTTCTAGTTAAGTTCTAGTTCTGTATAGTTCTGTTCTAGTTCAGTTTTAGTTCAGTTCTAGATCAGTTCTAGTTCAGTTCTAATTTCAGTTCTAGTTCTGTTCAAGTTCAGTTCTAGTCTTTTAAGTTCAGCTCTAGATCATTTCAGTTTTTTATGAATGATTGTCTGAAAGATTTAAACTGAAATTTTTTTCGTTTGAAAAAACTTGTTTTTTGAAAGAATTTTCCATTCTTCTTAAAGGGACATTTCCGTTGGTTTGACCACACCTCGCGTTCGTGCCCATCGTGCTGCCCAGCAAACAAAAACTTCCGATACTCATAAACCCTGGCCGTCCCTGGAAAAAGAAGTCAGACGATAAAAGTTTATCGGAAAAGTTATTGATACCTTTGCCGGTACCACATCCTGTACATATAGCGATTAATATCTACAATCGTGATGCTGAACATCCCATACCCTTAGACTCGGAACTAGTATGGGAAATATTAAAATCCATAGAAGATTGCCAAAGTGGTGATGCAATGGTAAGTTTTTAAATGAAATTAAGAAAATAATTAATAAAATTGTATTTTGTATTTAAAGGCCGTAGCTCAAACAGTTTCACGTTACCGTGGAGCTGTCACAGAATCCAGTAACGATTCGCTGGCATCCAGCAGTAGTTTGGGTAGTACAAGAGAATCTGGTGGTTCTGCCACTGGTTCGGGTTCTGGTATTGCCAATGGCAACAACACCGAAACATTGCCTTGTGTTAATCGAGAGGTGGGATTGTTTTTCTGTTAAAATGTTTTATTCATATTAATATTAATTAACTGTTGTTTTGATTTAAGGTTTGCACTCAAGTTAAAGTGGCCGAAGAACAACCACCCAGTTCTGGTTTCCATTGGACCCTAAGTAATTGGGGTGCCGCACAAACTGCCCGCAGGCGTACCAATTCCAATGTACGTGTAGATTTAGCCAGTCCTGAGGATATTTCCTTAGATACAGACAGTTCAAGAGCTGTTTTCAATCCCTATGGAACAACTGTCTAAGACATTCGCCATCATAATGCTCTCATTCATTCATACACACACACTCTACACTCTTTAAGAAAACAATGTTATACAATGGTAAATTGCTTTTTTATTAACTTTTTATTAGATAAAACAAAACAAAGTGAAGAAAATATTTTATAAGAACCTATAAACAACTAACACTTTTTATGTGTTAAAAAACAACAAAAACAAATTAAAAAAGAAGAAAACATCATTATTATGAAAAGTTATAATTAAAATTATAACAAATTAAGTCATTAACTCGAACAATTCTAAAAAAAAATCGTAAAACAAAATCAAGAAATCAAACTACTTTAATCTATATTCTCATATACATACTATATACATACACACCCATAAAATTATCTAGATAGTTAGTATATCTAGACTATATATTTCCATTTATAAATTTACATAAAAAAACATAGATATTTTACTAAAAAGAAATATATCCATACAAAATTACATTTACCTATACATACATAAATGTATTGAACTAATCTGTATTCCTTATTTAGTTATCTATTTTTCAAAATATTAACCCTTTTGAATCTCATAATGTACACAAAAAGAGAAATATCCATATTGATATTTAATCTTCTACTTAGGCCTTTCATTTTCTTTTAAGAAAACTTTAGTTTCCTTTTTTATTTAATTTACAATATTTTAATCTAGTCGTTTATATACAAATTATATTGAAAAAAAAAACACAAAAGTTTTCTTTTTAAGCTAAAAAGAAACGAGTATTTTTTTAACACATAATGGCGGTATTTGAAAAGAACAAATTATATAACATTTCCCAGATTTCAAAATGTGGTGGACCGATTTATGTTTAAAAAACTTTAATAAAAAATTTTCTGACGTATGACTTTTCTACAGAAAATCATATGTTAAAGGCTTTTTATTGAAAATCTTCTGTTTGAAAGATTTTTTTATAAAAAATCTGCTGTTGAAAGACTTCTACGGAAAATCTTTTGTAAAAACACTTTTTAATAAAAAGTCTTATATAGAAAGACTTTTCTATAGGAAATCTTTTACTAAAAGACTTCTCTCAGTTCCACTTCAGTTTTAGTTCAGTTCTAGCTCAGTCTAGTTCAGTTCTAGTTCAGTTCTAGTTCAGTTCTAGTTCAGTTCTAGTTCAGTTCTAGTTCAGTTCTAGTTCAGTTCTAGTTCAGTTCTAGTTCAGTTCTAGTTCAGTTCTAGTTCGTAGTCAGTTCTAGTTCAGTTCTAGTTCAGTTCTAGTTCAGTTCTAGTTCAGTTCTAGTTCAGTTCTAGTTCAGTTCTAGTTCAGTTCTAGTTCAGTTCTAGTTCAGTTTCTAGTTCAGTTCTAGTTCAGTTCTAGTTCAGTTCTAGTTCAGTTCTAGTTCAGTTCTAGTTCAGTTTCTAGTTCAGTTCTAGTTCAGTTCTAGTTCAGTTCTAGTTCAGTTCTAGTTCAGTTCTAGTTAATTCTAGTTCGTTAGTTCAGTTCTAGCTCAGTTCTAGTTCAGTTCTAGTTCAGTTCTAGTTCAGTTCTAGTTCAGTTCTAGTTCAGTTCTAGTTCAGTCAGTTCAGTTCTAGTTCAGTTCTAGTTCAGTTCTAGTTCAGTTCTAGTTCAGTTCTAGTTCAGTTATAGTTCAGTTCTAGTTTCAGTTCTAGTTCAGTTCTAGTTCAGTCTAGTTCAGTTCTAGTTCAGTTCTAGTTCAGTTCTAGTTCAGTTCTAGTTCATTTCTAGTTCAGTTCTAGTTCAGTTTCTAGTTCAGTCTAGTTCAGTTCTAGTTCAGTTCTAGTTCAGTTCTAGTTCAGTTCTAGTTCATTTCTAGTTCAGTTCTAGTTCAGTTCTAGTTCAGTTCTAGTTCAGTTCTAGTTCAGTTCTAGTTCAGTTCTAGTTCAGTTCTAGTTCAGTTCTAGTTCAGTTCTTTCAGTTCTAGTTCAGTTCAGTTCTAGTTCAGTTCTAGTTGAGTTCTAGTTCAGTTCTAGTTCAGTTCTAGTTCAGTTCTAGTTCAGTTCTAGTTCAGTTCTAGTTCAGTTCTAGTTCAGTTCTAGCTCAGTTCTAGTTCAGTTCTAGTTCAGTTCTAGTTCAGTTTTAGTTCTGTTCTAATTCTGTTATAGTTCAGTTCTAGTTCAGTTCTAGTTCAGTTCTAGTTCAGTTCTAGTTCAGTTCTAGTTCAGTTCTAGTTCAGTTCTAGTTCAGTTCTAGTTCAGTTCTTGTTCAGTTCTAGTTCAGTTCTAGTTCAGTTCTAGTTCAGTTCTAGTTCAGTTCTAGTTCAGTTCTAGTTCAGTTCTAGTTCAGTTCTAGTTCAGTTCTAGTTCAGTTCTAGTTCAGTTCTAGTTCAGTTCTAGTTCAGTTCTAGTTCAGTTCTAGTAGTTCTAGTTCAGTTCTAGTTGAGTTCTAGTTCAGTTCTAGTTGAGTTCTAGTTCAGTTCTAGTTCAGTTCTAGTTCAGTTCTAGTTCAGTTCTAGTTCAGTTCTAGTTCAGTTCTAGCTCAGTTCTAGTTCAGTTCTAGTTCAGTTCTAGTTCAGTTTTAGTTCTGTTCTAATTCTGTTATAGTTCAGTTCTAGTTCAGTTCTAGTTCAGTTCTAGTTCAGTTCTAGTTCAGTTCTAGTTCAGTTCTAGTTCAGTTCTAGTTCAGTTCTAGTTCAGTTCTAGTTCAGTTCTAGTTCAGTTCTAGTTCAGTTCTAGTTCAGTTCTAGTTCACTTCTAGTTCACTTCTAGTTCAGTTCTAGTTCAGTTCTAGTTCAGTTCTAGTTCAGTTCTAGTTCAGTTCTAGTTCAGTTCTAGTTCAGTTCTAGTTCAGTTCTAGTTCAGTTCTAGTTCAGTTCTAGTTCAGAATCTAGTTCTGCTCTAGTTCTGTTCTAGTTCAGTTCTAGTTCAGTTCTAGTTCTGTTCTAGTTTTGTTCTAGTTCTGTTCTAGTTCTGTTCTAGTTCTGTTCTAGTTCTGTTCTAGTTCTGTTCTAGTTCTGTTCTAGTTCTGTTCTAGTTCTGTTCTAGTTCTGTTCTAGTTCTGTTCTAGTTCTGTTCTAGTTCTGTTCTAGTTCTGTTCTAGTTCTGTTCTAGTTCTGTTCTAGTTCTGTTCTAGTTCTGTTCTAGTTTTGTTCTAGTTCAGTTCTAGTTCTGTTCTAGTTCTAGTTTAGAAAATATTGTTTAAAAGATTTCCACAGAATACTTTTCTATAGAAAGTCTGTTGTTAGAAAGTTTTCTATTAAGAATATTTGGCAGCTTTTTATTCCTTTTTAAAATATAAATTTCCTTTTAAAAATGTAATTTAGCAAACATATTTTCTTAAAAATTAAGATTTCTTTTGTCCACCAACAAAAATTATTTCTTGAAATCTTCAAATTAAACAACTGCCTTTGTGTTAAATTTTAAAAATTTTAGCTACATTTTTAAGGGTTTTGTTTTTATTTTTTATATACATTAAAAATTCAATAATCTTTTTCATTATTTTAAGTATTATTTGTATATTTATTATGGCTGGTTTAACATACACTACTAAAGATATGCCGAAACTTTTAGTAAAGTTTGTAAATTTAGCATATTGTATGTTTAACCAACTTATGTTGAATATTTTTATTATCTACTAATATATATTTTTTTCTATACAATGCACTGAGATTATTTGTTTTTTTATATATATTTATCTCATTTACACTTTATTATTTTTTTAATTAAAATAACAATTTACACTTATAATAATGGAATAAAAGTTTTTTTTTTATAATAAGTTTTGCAATGTACACTTTATGTATGAGTTTTTTCACGAAACGTTTGGAGGGATTTGTATAAAGAAATTTTTCAGACTTAAGCCACTTTATTGCAAAATCTTGGTTAAAATTTCTTGTAGAAAATATCATTTGATATGTAATTTTCAAGGCTTAAGAATTTTGTTATATATTTCTTTTAAAAACAAGATTGTCAATTACGATTTAGAAATGCAAAATTTTCTTTATCTTACTAATGGGGTTTCTGAGATGATTTATTTTGATATTTTCTTTATTTTCCTTAAAATTTATTTAATTATTCTTCTTTTCCTTAAATTTTCATTCGCCAAAAAAAAAAAAAACAAATCTTATGCTAAAAACAAAAAAATAAAAAAATCATATTCTAAATTAACACAAAAAATAACCAAAAAATATTTTAAATATAATTAAAAAACAAACAAATTCATTATGAAATAAATTAATAAATATTTAATTTATTGTTAAGTAGTTAAACGCAAATCAAATAAATTGTTTAATACAAATTAAAAATATAATAAACAAAAATACTAATAAATAAAATAATACAATTTTTATTAATTATGACAACATTATGATAAATAATAATAATATAAAATTATATAAAATTAACAATCATTTAAATCATACAACAAAATTGCAAACAATTCTAACCATTTATACATAACAACAAAAACATATTTGCAAACAAATTTAATTAATATAAAATTAAACTCATTAAATAATTACAAAAAAAAAAAACCAAGCCAACCTACCCCGCCCACAAAACACCTTAAGATACAAATTTCTTTAAAACAAAAAAAGTAAAAGATCCCAAAATCCCATAATATTAAATTTCAGTTAAAAGTTATAAAAAAAAATTATTTAATTTTAAAAAAATTTCTTTGCAAAATTAAACTGTTTGAAAGTTTTCTATAGAGAATTATTTGTTTCAATAACTTTTCATGATCTTAAAGCTATTTTCTATATAAAAATTTACAAATTTTTCTATAGAAAATCTTTTTATTAAAGAATTTCAAGAGTTTTCTATCAAAAATCTTTTATTCAAAAACTATTCTATTGAAAATATTTAGTATGAAATCTTTTCTATGGAAATCTTTTCTTTTGAAGACTTTTCTATAGAAAATCTTAAGTTTTAAAGATTATTTGAAAACTTTTCAATGGAAAATCTTTTGTGTGAACATTTTTCTATAGAAGAACTTTTTTTTAGAAGAATTTTGTGTATTTTTGAAAGAAAATCTTTCGTTTAAAAGATTTTTCTTGAGAAAATCTTTAATTTGTTAGAAAATCTTCTATTGAATGATTTTCTTATAGAAAAACTTCTATTAAAAGACTTTTCTATAGAAATTATTCTATTCGAAAGACTATTTCATATAAAATCTTCTATTGAAAGACTTTTCATAGAAAGTCTTCCATTAAAAGTGTTTTCTATAGAAAATATACAATACAAAAGATTTTCTTATAGAAAAACGTCAGATTTTTTTTATAGAAAATCTTCTATTTGAAAGATTTTTCAATAGAAAGTTTTTTGTTGTAAGATTTTTCTATAAAAAATCTTCTTTTTGGAAGTCTTTCTTTCATTGTGGAAAGATCTTTCTATAGAAATTCTTCTATTCGAAAGATTTTTTGAAAGAAAACACTTTTGAAAGAAAGTTTTTACTATAGAAACTTTCTCATTTGAAAGACTTCTCTGTAGAAAATCTTTTGTTGAAAGATTTTTCTATAGAAAATTGTCTACTTGAAAGACTTTTCGGAAGAAAATCTTCGGTTGAATGTCTTTCCTTTAGAAACTATTCTATTTGAAAGATTTTTCTATAAAAAATATTCTATTGAAAGACTTTTTGATAGAAAAACTTCTGAAACTTCTATTCGTAAGAATTTTTGAAAGAAAAACGTCTGTTGATTGTGTTTCCTATAGAAAATCTTCTATTCGAAAGATTTTTCTATAGAAAACCATCTATTCCAAAGATTTTTTGATAGAAAATCTTCATTAGAAAGTTTTTCTTATAGAAAATTTTATATTCGAAAATTTTTTCTATAGAAAATATTCTGTGGAAAGACTTTTCTATAGAAAATATCCTATTTGAAAGACTTTTCGATAGAAAATCTTCTGTTGAAGGTTTTTCCCATAGAAAATCTTCTATTTGAAAGATTTTTCAATAGAATATATTCTGTTGAAAGATTCTTCAATAGAAAATCTTCTATTCGAAAATTTTTTTGAAAGGAAGTCTTCTGTTAAACGTTTTTCCTATAGAAACTTTTCAGTTGAAAGACTTCTCTGTAGAAAATCTTTTGTTGAAAGACTTTACAATAGAAAATTGTGTATTTCAAAGAATTTTCGATAGAAAATCTTATGTTCAAAGTCTTTCCCATAGAATATTTTCTATTCGAAAGACTTTTGTAAGTTTTTCCTATAGAAAATCTTCTCTTCGGAATTCTTTTTGATAGAAAATCTTCTGTTGAATGTTTTTCCTATAGATAATTTTCTATTCGAAAGATTTTTTTATAGAAAATATTCTGTTGAAAGATTTAGCTATAGAAAAGTTCTATACGAAAGAATTTTTGAAAGAAAATCTTCTGTTGAAAGTCTTTCCTATAGAAACTCTTCAGTTAAAAGACTTTTCTATAGAAAATCTTTTGTTGTGTCATTCCTATAAAAAATCTTCTATTCGAAAGAATTTTCTATAGAAAATATTATGTTGAAGGACTTTGCTATAAAAACTTCTATTCGAAAGAATTTTTGAAAGAAAAACGTCTGTTGAAAGTGTTTCCTATAGAAAATCTTCTATTCGAAAGATTTTTCTATAGAAAACCATCTATTCGAATGATTTTTTGATAGAAAATCTTCTTTAGAAAGTTTTTCTTAGAGAAAATCTTATATTCGAAACATTTTTCTATAGAAAATATTCTGTGGAAAGACTTTTCTATAGAAAATATCCTATTTAAAAGACTTTTCAATAGAAAATCTTCTGTTCGAGTTTTTTTTCCCATAGAAAATCTTCCATTTGAAAGATTTTTCAATAGAATATATTCTTTTGAAAGATTCTTCAATAGAAAATTTTCTATTCGAAAGACTCCTATAGAAAATCTTCTATTTGGAATCCTTTTTGATAGAAAATCTTCTGTTGAATATCATTCCTATAAAAAATCTTCTATTCGAAAGAATTGAAAATGTTATGTCGAAGGACTTTGCTATAGAAACTTCTATTCGAAAGAATTTTTTAAAGGAAAACTTCTGTTGAATGTCTTTTCCATAGAAAATCTTCTATTCGAAAGATTTTTCTATAGAAAACCTTCTATTCGAAAGATTTTTTGATAGAACATCTTCTCTAGAAAGTTTTTCTTATAGAAAATCTTATATTCGAAAAATTTTTCTATAGAAAATATTCTATGGAAAGACTTTTCTATAGAAAATATCCTATTTGAAAGACTTTTTGATAGAATATCTTCTGTTCAAGGTATTTCCCATAGAAAATCTTCCATTTGAAAGATTTTTCAATAGAATATATTCTGTTGAAAGATTCTTCAATAGAAAATTTTCTATTCGAAAGACTTTTTGATAGATAATATTCTGTTGAAAGTTTTTCCTATAGAAAATCTTCTATTTGGAATCTTTTTTGATAGAAAATCTTCTGTTGAATGTCATTCCTATAAAAAATCTTCTATTCGAAAGAATTTTCTATAGAAAATGTTATGTTGAAGGACTTTGCTATAGAAACTTCTATTCGAAAGAATTTTTGAAAGAAAAACTTCTGTTGAATGTCTTTTCCATAGAAAATCTTCTATTCGAAAGATTTTTCTATAGAAAATCTTCTGTTCAAAGTTTTTCCCATAGAAAATCTTCTATTTGAAAGATTTTTCAATAGAAAATTTTTAATTCGAAAGTTTATATTTAATTACATTTCTATAAAAAAATTTAAGTTCAGAGTTTTTTCTAGAAAGAAAGATTTTTCTTTTGAAAAACAATCCCATGACTTTCCTCAGCAATTGGTATTATTTTTTTTATATATATAAAAAAATCCTAAACAAAAAAACATCCCATCATGACCCTAAACTATGATTCGTTTTTTAAGAATTTCGAAATAATTTTTATTATTTTTTATGATTTAAATTAAGAAAAAAAATAAAATTTATCTAAAATGACTAAAAAATAAATTGATTTATATTATTGTAACAAAATTAAGTGATTTATATTTAAAAAATTTAATTAAAAAACAAAAAAGAGAATGTAGTATAAAAAAAATCCCTCAAAAAGAAAATAATTTAAATATGTTAGAAATTAAAAAATAATAATAATAATATAAAAACAGAAAACCTATAAAAATAATAAAATTTATAAATATTATAAAAAAAAAAATAAAAGATTTTTCTTTAAAGGTATTTAATTTAAAAACCCCTAAATATAGAAGAATAGTAAAAAAACAACAACTTTAAAATACTTTTTCTCAATTGCATTTATTTAAAAACTATAAAAAAAATATGAAATAACATAAAAAATAATCTGTACAATTTACAACCAAGCCGTTGGAGCTCCCGATTTAGAACCGGCAGCTGCAGCAGCGGCGGCTGCAGACCAGGGTCCTAAAGACTCTAAATTGGGAACATGATTAGTACCAGCTGTTATGGGACTAAAAGCAGCATCTTTAGTAAAAGTCAAATGATGAGCGGCGCCAGCGTTATTATTACGAGCCATCTGTCCCATTTTAGAGGCTTCATATTCAGTTTTTTGTATTTCAGCAGCAGCAGCATGAGCAGAACGTTGCAAAGCATTCGCTGCTTCAGCTTCTTTAGCCGAAGCAATGCGTTGTTGATGGGCCACGGCTGCCTTAGCAGCAGCCAAACGTTGTTGAGCCAATAACACCGCCTGAGCAGCAGCAGCTGCTTCAGAACGTTGTATAGCAGCAGCAGCCTCAGATTTTTGTGTCAATATGGTAGCACTGGCTTCTTTTTCCATAGCCATTCGCTGTTGATTTAAAACATTCTCTTTGGCTGCCTGCATTTGTTGTTGAGCTATCAAAACATTGGCAGATGCCTGTTTAGCGGCCTGTATAGCATTGGCCACTTCATTGGGTGAGGGTCCCGACACTAAGCGACTAGTACTAATGTTAAACATAACATTTAAACAAAATTATTTATGTTCATCTTAACTGCTAACTTACTGAGCATTCCAAGGATTCCAGCCATTTTGAAAACCATTTAATTTTAAAGCAGTTTGTTGCCAACCAGATCCCCCAAAGCCAGCATCACCAATAAAAGCATCTAAACTACGTTTGGGCACAGTTTTGGAGATCTCAACATTAGTGTCCTTAACATGTTTACCGGCAGCAGCTAACTCAACTCCTTGGACCACCCACAACACAGCAAACAAGGTAGATATAATCAAAATGCTCTATAATATATTAAATCAAATTCAAAAATCATTAATTTTTCTACAGAAAATCTGTTTGAAGACTTTTCTATAGAAAATCTTCTGATTGAAGACTTTTCTATAGAAAATCTTCTGATTGAAGACTTTTCTAAAGAAAATCTTCTGATTGAAGACTTTTCTATAGAAAATCTTCTGATTGAAGACTTTTCTATAGAAAATCTTCCGATTGAAAACTTTTCTATAGAAAATCTTCTGATTGAAGACTTTTCTATAGAAAATCTTCTGATTGAAGACTTTTCTATAGAAAATCTTCTGATTGAAGACTTTTCTATAGAAAATCTTCTGATTGAAGACTTTTCTATAGAAAATCTTCTGATTGAAGACTTTTCTATAGAAAATCTTCTGATTGAAGACTTTTCTATAGAAATCTTCTGATTGAAGACTTTTCTATAGAAAATCTTCTGATTGAAGACTTTTCTATAGAAAATCTTCTGATTGAAGACTTTTCTATAGAAAATCTTCTGATTGAAGACTTTTCTATAGAAAATCTTCTGATTGAAGACTTTTCTATAGAAAATCTTCTGATTGAAGACTTTTCTATAGAAAATCTTCTGATTGAAGACTTTTCTATAGAAAATCTTCTGATTGAAGACTTTTCTATAGAAAATCTTCTGATTGAAGACTTTTCTATAGAAAATCTTCTGATTGAAGACTTTTCTATAGAAAATCTTCTGATTGAAGACTTTTCTATAGAAAATCTTCTGATTGAAGACTTTTCTATAGAAAATCTTCTGATTGAAGACTTTTCTATAGAAAATCTTCTGATTGAAGACTTTTCTATAGAAAATCTTCTGATTGAAGACTTTTCTATAGAAAATCTTCTGATTGAAGACTTTTCTATAGAAAATCTTCCGATTGAAGACTTTTCTATAGAAAATCTTCTGATTGAAGACTTTTCTATAGAAAATCTTCTGATTGAAGACTTTTCTATAGAAAATCTTCCGATTGAAGACTTTTCTATAGAAAATCTTCTGATTGAAGACTTTTCTATAGAAAATCTTCTGATTGAAGACTTTTCTATAGAAAATCTTCTGATTGAAGACTTTTCTATAGAAAATCTTCTGATTGAAGATTTTCTATAGAAAATCTTCTGATTGAAGACTTTTCTATAGAAAATCTTCTGATTGAAGACTTTTCTATAGAAAATCTTCCGATTGAAGACTTTTCTATAGAAAATCTTCAGATTGAAGACTTTTCTATAGAAAATCTTCTGATTGAAGACTTTTCTATAGAAAATCTTCTGATTGAAGACTTTTCTATAGAAAATCTTCTGATTGAAGACTTCTGATTGAAGACTTTTCTATAGAAAATCTTCTGATTGAAGACTTTTCTATAGAAAATCTTCTGATTGAAGACTTTTCTATAGAAAATCTTCTGTTCGAAGGCTTTTCTTTAGAAAATCTTCTGTTTGAAGACTTTTCTATAGAAAATCTTCTATTTAAAGACTTTTCTATAGAAAATCTTCTGTCTGAAGTCTTTCCTATAGAAAATCTTCTGTTCGAAGACTTTTCTATAGAAAATCTTCTGTTCGAAGGCTTTTCTTTAGAAAATCTTCTGCTTGAAGACTTTTCTATAGAAAATCTTCAGTTTGAAGACTTTTCTATAGAAAATCTTCAGTTTGAAGACTTTTCTATAGAAAATCTTCAGTTTGAAGACTTTTCTATATAAAATCTTCTGCTTGAAGACTTTTTTATATAAAATCTTCTGCTTGAAGACTTTTCTATAAAAAACTCATCTGGTTGAAGACTTTTCTATAAAAAATCATCTGGTTGAAGACTTTTCTAAAGAAAATCTTCTGTTTGAAGGCTTTTCTATAGAAAATCGTTTGCCTGAAGACTTTCTATAGAAAATCTTTTGCCTGAAGACTTTTCTATAGAAAATCTTGTGCCTGAAGACTTTTCTATAGAAAATCTTGTGCCTGAAGACTTTTCTATAGAAAATCTTGTGCCTGAAGACTTTTCTATAGAAAATCTTGTGCCTGAAGACTTTTCTATAGAAAATCTTGTGCCTGAAGACTTTTCTATAGAAAATCTTGTGCCTGAAGACTTTTCTATAGAAAATCTTGTGCCTGAAGACTTTTCTATAGAAAATCTTGTGCCTGAAGACTTTTCTATAGAAAATCTTGTGCCTGAAGACTTTTCTATAGAAAATCTTGTGCCTGAAGACTTTTCTATAGAAAATCTTCTGTTTGAAGACTTTTCTATAGAAAATCTTCTGTTTGAAGACTTTTCTATAGAAAATCTTCTGTTTGAAGACTTTTCTATAAAAAACTCATCCGGTTGAAGACTTTTCTATAAAAAATCATCTGGTTGAAGACTTTTCTAAAGAAAATCTTCTGTTTGAAGGCTTTTCTATAGAAAATCTTTTGCCTGAAGACTTTTCTATAGAAAATCTTCAGTTTGAAGACTTTTCTATAAAAAATCTTCAGTTTGAAGACTTTTCTATAGAAAATCTTCATTTTGAAGACTTTTCTATATAAAATCTTCTGCTTGAAGACTTTTCTATATAAAATCTTCTGCTTGAAGACTTTTCTATAAAAAACTCATCTGGTTGAAGACTTTTCTATAAAAAATCATCTGGTTGAAGACTTTTCTAAAGAAAATCTTCTGTTTGAAGGCTTTTCTATAGAAAATCTTTTGCCTGAAGACTTTTCTATAGAAAATCTTTTGCCTGAAGACTTTTCTATAGAAAATCTTGTGCCTGAAGACTTTTCTATAGAAAATCTTGTGCCTGAAGACTTTTCTATAGAAAATCTTGTGCCTGAAGACTTTTCTATAGAAAATCTTGTGCCTGAAGAATTTTCTATAGAAAATCTTGTGCCTGAAGACTTTTCTATAGAAAATCTTGTGCCTGAAGACTTTTCTATAGAAAATCTTGTGCCTGAAGACTTTTCTATAGAAAATCTTGTGCCTGAAGACTTTTCTATAGAAAATCTTGTGCCTGAAGACTTTTCTATAGAAAATCTTCTGTTTGAAGACTTTTCTATAGAAAATCTTCTGTTTGAAAACTTTTCTATAGAAAATCTTCTATTTGAAGACTTTTCTATAGAAAATCTTCTATTTGAAGACTTTTTCCGAAGGAAATCTTCTATTGGAAGACTTTTTTTAAAGAAAATCTTCTGTTGGAAGACTTTTCGATAAAAAATCTTTTGTTTGAAGACTTTTCTATAGAAAATCTTCTGTTTGATGACATTTTTATAGAAAATTTTCTGTTTGATGACTTTTTTATAGAAAATCTTCTGTTTAAAGACTTTTCTATAGAAAATCTTCTGTTTAAAGACATTTTTATAGAAAATCTTCTGTTTGAAGACTTTTTTATAGAAAATCTTCTGCTTGAATACTTTTTCACAGGAAATCTTTTATTTAAAGTGTTTTCTATTTAAATGAATTTCTATTTATTTGAAAAACTTTTAATTTATTTTACCACAGATTTTGCCATTGCTATATTTATTTAACTGAATATTATTGAAGAAAAAAAACTCTTTTCTAATTCAACTTCTTCTGTTGATGCGGCTGAAACTGTACTAATGATTTTATCTAAACAATCTAAAGTATTTATACTAAAAAATTTTACCACAATAAAGTAAAAGACTTTTACAAAAATTTACCATTATTATAATTTTTAGGTTAAAAACAAAATCCCTTCATGAAATTACGCTTCCTTCTTTTCTTTAGAGAAAAAAAAAAAAACAAACTTTTTCTAAATCGATCACGTAATTGCAATTTAATTTGTTGAAGTGTATTTTGTTGTATTCACCACTAAATTTTAAAGTGTAAATTTAAAATTTATTTTAAATTAAGTAGTAACAGATTCATTACTTTTAATTGAAAGCTTGCAACAAGTTGCTGCTGATGAATTTCTTGCAACAAGTAGTTCATTTATTATATACGTGTCCGTATTTTATTTCTAAAGTACTTGGGTCAATAGTTAAAAATTTTTGTTGTTTGTTGGTGGTTTTTGTTTATAAAGTGTTTTTGATTAAAAAATTTGTTAAATTAGATTGTGACCAATTTAAAGGTTTCAGAAGAAATAAAAGGAAATTTTAAGTTCCTGGTATGTGATTCAATATTTTCAATATAAACATTTTGTATAAAGACTTTTGCTATAGAAAACCTCTTGTACGAAAGACTTTTAAGTAATCTATTGTTAGAAAGTCTTTCCTATAGAAACTCTTTTATATAAAAACTTTTCTATAGAAAACCTTTTGTATAAAGACTTTTCTATAGAAAAACTTTTGTATAAAGACTTTTCTATAGAAAAATTTTTGCATAAAGACTTTTCTGTAGAAAACCTTTTGTAAGAAAAACTTTTCTGTAGAAAATCTTTTGTATAAAGACGTTTCTATAGAAAACCTTTTTTTATAAAGACTTCTATAGAAAACCTTTTGTATAAAGACTTTTCAATAAAAAACCTTTTGCTTAAACAAGTTTCTATAGAAAATCTTTTGTGAAAAAGACTTTTTTACGGAAAACCTTTGTATTACTTTTTATAGAAAACCTTTTGTATAAAGACTTTACTAAAGAAAACCTTTTGCATAAAGACTTTTCTATAGAAAACTTTTGTATATGACTTTTCTGTAGAAAACCTTTGTATAAAGACTTCTATAGAAAATATTTGTTTTAGAGACTTTTCTATAGAAAACATTTTGTATAAAGAATTTTCTATAAAAAACCTTTGTATAAAGACTTCTCTATAGAAATCGTTTGTATAAAGGCTTTTCTATAGAAAATCTTTTGCATAAAGACTTTTCTATAGAAAACCTTTTTTATAAAGACTTTTCTATGGAAAACCTTTTGTATAAAGACTTTTCCATACAAAATTTTTTGTATAAAGTTTTTTCTATAGGCTTTTCTATAGAAAATCTTTTGTATAAAGTCTTTTCTATAGAAAACCTTTTGTATAAAGACTTTTCTATAGAAAATCTTTTGTATAAAGACTTTTCTATAGAAAATCTTTTGTATAAAGACTTTTCTATAGAAAATCTTTTGTATAAAGACTTTTCTATAGAAAATCTTTTGTATAAAGACTTTTCTATAGAAAATCTTTTGTATAAAGACTTTTCTATAGAAAATCTTTTGTATAAAGACTTTTCTATAGAAATCTTTTGTATAAAGACTTTCTATAGAAAATCTTTTGTATAAAGACTTTTCTATAGAAAACATTTTGTATAAAGAATTTTCTATAGAAAACATTTTGTATAAGAATTTCTATAAAAAACCTTTTGTATAAAGACTTCTCTATAGAAAATCGTTTGTATAAAGGCTTTTCTATAGAAATCTTTTGCATAAAGACTTTTCTATAGAAAACCTTTTTTATAAAGACTTTTCTATGGAAAACCTTTTGTATAAAGACTTTTCTATACAAAATTTTTTGTATAAAGTTTTTCTATAGGCTTTTCTATAGAAAATCTTTTGTATAAAGTCTTTTCTATAGAAAACCTTTGTATAAAGACTTTTCTATAGAAAATCTTTTGTATAAAGACTTTTCTATAGAAAATCTTTGTATAAAGAATTTTCTATAGAAAATCTTTTGTATAAAGACTTTTCTATAGAAAATCTCTTGTATAAAGACTTTTCTATAGAAAATCTTTTGTATAAAGACTTTTCTATAGAAAATCTTTTGTATAAAGACTTTTCTATAGAAAATCTTTTGTATAAAGACTTTTCTATAGAAAATCTTTTGTATAAAGACTTTTCTATAGAAAATCTTTTGTATAAAGACTTTTCTATAGAAAATCTTTTGTGAAAAAAAAAAGACTTTTTTATAGAAAATCTTTTGTATAAAGACTTTTTTATAGAAAATCTTTTGTATAAAGACTTTTTTATAGAAAATCTTTTGTATAAAGACTTTTCTATAGAAAACATTTTGTTAAAAAGATTGTTATTATACAGAAGAAAATTATTTTTTTAATTAAATTTGAAATTTTAAAATAAAATCGAATTTTGAGTTAAATTTTATATATCTAGTAAATCTTCGAAATATAAGTAAAAATTTGAATTTTTAGTGAAAATTTGTATTTTAAGTGAAAATTTAGATTTTTAGTAAAAATTTGATTTTTGGTAAAAATTCGAATTTTTAGTGAAAATTATGATTTTTAGTAAAAATTAGATTTTTTTGTGAAAATTTGAATTTTTAGTCAAAATTTTGATTTTTGGTCAAAATTTTGCGATTTTTTTTCAAAAACAAATCTTTTAGCAAAAATTCAGATTTTTATTGAAAATTTAGATTTTAAAATTTTTTTACTGAAAAATTGTAATTTTTTCAGTAAAAACTCAAAAATTTTTAATAAATTTAAACGTAAACATTGTTTAAAAAATTACATTTTATTAGTCTTATTAATAAACAAACTAATTTCCCTTAAAAAAGTTCCCAATTAACTCAAAAACACTCAACCATTTACTTACACATTCATTCATGCATTGAGCTAATGTGACGTCACTCACAAAATGAATTGCAAAAGTTTCCAATTAGAATTTTTACACCAAATTGATTTCTTAATACCAGGCTAACAGAATGTCAAAAAAAGCAGCAAGGTGGATTTTTTAAATTTTTTTGCAAAAATTTTCTACAGCATACTTTAGGGATGTAAAAAGTATTTGGGTCACTCGGTTGCTAAATAAAAAGCAAACAGAATGATTCATATAATTCTTTTAATTAAGCCTAAAGTATGTGAATATAAAGGGTATAAATTATGGTGGGAAATTTAGACATTTAAGGAGATTTGAATAAATATTAATAGAAAAAAGTTATTGTTCTTACCTTTTTGACAAATTCTGTTTAATTTTCTTTAAATTAATTATGGTTTTTTTGTTTGTATATAGTGCTTTTTATTCTTAATATAACGTGTATTGCATATTAATTTATGACTACTATATTCTTCAATTTACTTTACTTTCTGCTAGACGTATTACATTCTTATTTCTTTAATTATTCTTTGCAAACATTTAATAAAATTACTCATTCGATTAAATAGTTGTTAATTTTTAATTTTTTTGGATAGTTTACAATTTAAATAATGTTTTGTTTGCTTTTTAGTTTTTATATAGTAAAGTTAAATGCTTATTAGTAGAATAAAATTGTATAACAGTTGTATAACAGTTGCATTTTTAAATGTAAAAGATGTATAACAGTAACAAAAACACAAAGTGCATTTAAAAAAAAAAAATTAAATAAAAAACAAACAAATAAACTTTAAGTTAAAGTACAATGTTGCAAAAAAGGTAATAATTATTATTAAAAAAAAAACAAAAAACTAAAATTTTTATAAAAAACAAATGTTACAAAAAAGTCATTAATATGAGGTTTGTTTAGTTGTTATTTTTGTTTGTTTTAAAAATATTTAAAGATCACAATTTGTTAATATAATAAAATAATAAAAATAAAAGTTTCAAATAAAGTTAAAAACAGCTTAAGCGCGAAAAAAAAAACTTTAAAATAATTGTCAATCATGAAGTTTTTTATGAAATTTCAAACTAAACTCATTTATTGGAATTGATAGCCGGCCAAAAAACTACTTGCTGTTGTATTCAACAAACCCAAACGTTGTTTTTGTTTGCGCTGCTCTGTCATGTGATCCTTCAGTTCATGCAATTGTTGTGATAAATTTGTTATTAACATCTGGGTCTCCAGCAATTGTGCCTGCATGCTACGCAATTCTATCTGTTCACCGTCAGCATCAACTGCTGCCAAAGACATGGCCCTTAAACGTGGGAACCAATCTAATATGCCCGCTTTAACCATGGCATAGACATACGATTCGGGTCCTGTAAATTCTGTTGGATCTTTTACCTTAACCAAAACTATAAAGTAGAGATAATGCCACATATTGTGTTCGGATTTAATGTGTTCTTCGAAGCTGACCGTCTTATTATCGAAAGCCGAACGATTGAGACCACATATGAAACAGGTATTTTTCAGAATCAATTCTTTTTGCTGCTTTTCACTTCTCAGATCGGCAAAGGTATCGATGATGACACCAAAAATCAGATTTAGTACGATAATGATGACAATGAAGAAGAAGAGTAGATCGTAGATGACACGAGCGGCAAAAAGTCCCTCCTAAAAGAAAATAGATTTTAATATATAAAAAATGGCTATTCGAATGTTCAGTTCTAGTTGTGTTCTAGTTCTGTTCAAGTTGTGTTCTAGTTCTGTTCAAGTTCTGTTCTAGTTCTGTTCAAGTTCTGTTCAAGTTCTGTTCAAGTTCTGTTCTAGTTGTTCTAGTTCTAGTTCTGTTCTAGTTCTGTTCTAGTTCTGTTCTAGTTCTGTTCTAGTTCTGTTCTAGTGTTCTAGTTGTTCTAGTTCTGTTCTAGTTCTGTTCTAGTTTCTAGTCTGTCTAGTTCTGTTCTAGTTCTGTTCTAGTTCTGTTCTAGTTCTGTTCTAGTTCTGTTCTAGTTCTGTTCTAGTTCTGTTCTAGTTCTGTTCTAGTTCTGTTTCTAGTTCTGTTCTAGTTCTGTTCTAGTTCTGTTCTAGTTCTGTTCTAGTTCTGTTCTAGTTCTGTTCTATTTGTTCTAGTCTGTTCTAGTTCTGTTCTAGTTTCTGTTCTAGTTCTGTTCTAGTTCTGTTCTAGTTCTGTTCTAGTTCTGTTCTAGTTCTGTTCTAGTTCTGTTCTAGTTCTGTTCTAGTTCTGTTCTAGTTCTGTTCTAGTTCTGTTCTAGTTCTGTTCTAGTTCTGTTCTAGTTCTGTTCTATTCTGTTCTAGTTCTGTTCTAGTTCTGTTCTAGTCTGTTCTAGTTCTGTTCTAGTTCTGTTCTAGTTCTGTTCTAGTTCTGTTCTAGTTCTGTTCTAGTTCTGTTCTAGTCCTGTCTAGTTCTGTTCTAGTTCTGTTCTAGTTCTGTTCTAGTTCTTTCTAGTTCTGTTCTAGTTCTGTTCTAGTTCTGTTCTAGTTCTGTTCTGTTCTAGTTCTGTTCTAGTTCTGTTCTAGTTCTGTTTTAGATCTGTTCTAGTTCTGTTCTAGTTCTGTTCTAGTTCTGTTCTAGTTCTGTTCTAGTTCTGTTCTAGTTCTGTTCTAGTTCTGTTCTAGTTCTGTTCTAGTTCTGTTCTAGTTCTGTTCTAGTTCTGTTCTGTTCTAGTTCTGTTCTAGTTCTGTTCTAGTTCTCTTTTAGTTCTCTTTTAGTTCTCTTCTAGTTCTGTTCTAGTTCTGTTCTAGTTCTGGTCTAGTTCTGTTCTAGTTCTGGTCTAGTTCTGTTCTGTTCTAGTTCTGTTCTAGTTCTGTTCTGTTTTAGTTCTGTTCTAGTTCTGTTCTAGTTCTGTTCTAGTTCTGTTCTAGTTCTGTTCTAGTTCTCTTTTAGTTCTCTTTTAGTTCTCTTTTAGTTCTCTTTTAGTTCTCTTCTAGTTCTGTTCTAGTTCTGTTCTAGTTCTGTTCTAGTTCTGTTCTAGTTCTGTTCTAGTTCTTTTCTAGTTCTGTTCTAGTTCTCTTTTAGTTCTCTTTTAGTTCTCTTCTAGTTCTGTTCTAGTTCTGTTCTAGTTCTGGTCTAGTTCTGTTCTAGTTCTGTTCTAGTTCTGTTCTATTTCAATTCCAGTTTTGTTCTAGTTCTGTTCTAGTTTGTGAATTAAAGTTTAGATACAAAAATTGTTTTTAAAATGCACTTACCTTGCTTGAAGGTGCTCTCAAAATATCACCAATACCACCTCCATTTCTTAAACCCTGATTTAGAGTCGTTACAATACACATAACCAAAGAGTCGCAAGCACGTTCCTTAACATCACCACCGCCACCACCAGTCTCAACTAATCTGGAAGTTTGCAAATCATCTGGAGAAGGACACGTGCCATCGGGAGTAACCGATAACGTAGCATCGACCGCTTTAACAACGAAAATAACAATAATTTATTAAACAAAATTTAAAAAACATTCCCTTACCATTTTCCACTTCTTCAACATCTACTGGAACAAGGAAATCATCCCTAAAGAACATATAACCAATAATAGAAAACAGATAGACCAAAATCAAAGCCAAAACAGCAGTCAAAACTATAGAACGGCCATTGCGAGTTACGGAACGTATAACATTAACCAGGGTTTCCTCACGGTAGACAACATCGAAAAGCTTTTAGGAAGATGACAAGGAATCAATATGCAAATTTCTTTCATTAATATGTAATCATTGCTCAACTTACCAGCAGTGAATAGAAGAATGGATGAAATAGTAGTCCACAGAAACAGAAAACTATATAAATGCAGTGATATAACAATTGAAAATCGGTTATAATTTTAAAGAAGTGCTTTTCCAATGTGCCCTTATTGCCCATTATACTTATAATATGGACACTTTTTAAAGTGACCTACAAAAAGAAGAGGTATTAAGGAATTAATTATTAAAAATATTTCATTTACTTACCGTTACCACACCCAGCAAACACAGCGTTGACTCCGGTCCCAGTAAAAATATCGAACGTAATATAATTGAACCTATTAATGTACGTATGCCAGATTCACGAGGTAATGTAATGACTATAACTAAAGAAAATATCAAGATGGCCCAAAATAATAAAGAAATATGTGGACTGAGTTCTGGAAATAGAAAATAGAATAATGTTAAAGTTGGAATTATATAGTTATTATCTCAACTCACCAGGCACAGTGTTATCGAAGGGATAGAAAAATGCTACAATTAAATTAATAACGACCACACAATTAAATAATATATTACTCCACAATGACATGTAACTGCTGACCCAGAATAGGAAAGGTTGTCCTAAAAGAAAAAAGGAAGAAAAGAATATTTAGGATTTAAATAGAACTGAACTAGAACTGAACTAGAACTGAGGTATAACTGAACTAGAACTGAACTAGAACTGAACTAGAACTGAACTAAAACTGAACTAGAACTGAACTAGAACTGAACTAGAACTAGAACTGAACTGAACTAGAACTGAACTAAAACTGAACTAGAACTGAACTGGAACTGAACTAGAACTGAACTAGAACTGAACTAGAACTGAACTAAAACTGAACTAGAACTGAACTAGAACTGAACTAGAACTGAACTAGAACTGAACTAGAACTGAACTAGAACTGAACTAGAACTGAACTAGAACTGAACTAGAACTGAACTAGAACTGAACTAGAACTGAACTAGATCTGAACTAGAACTGAACTAGAACTGAACTAGAACTGAACTAGAACTGAACTAGAACTGAACTAGAACTGAACTAGAACTGAACTAGAACTGAACTAGAACTGAACTAGAACTGAACTAGAACTGAACTAGAACTGAACTAGAACTGAACTAGAACTGAACTAGAACTGAACTAGAACTGAACTAGAACTGAACTAGAACTGAACTAGAACTGAACTATAACCGAACTAGAACTGAACTAGAACTGAACTAAAACTGAACTAGAACTGAACTAGAACTGAACTAGAACTGAACTAGAACTGAACTAGAACTGAACTAGAACAGAACTAGAACAGAACTAGAACAGAACTAGAACAAAACTAGAACAGAAATAGAACAGAACTAGAACAAAACTAGAACAGAACTAGAACAGAACTAGAACAGAACTAAAACAGAACTAGAACAGAACTAGAACAGAACTAGAACAGAACTAGAACAGAACTAGAACAGAACTAGAACAGTTCTGTTCTAGGTATGAATTAAGTTCATACCTCTTAGCTTTTTCTGCCACTTCATTTCGTTAAACATTTCTTCAGCCTTATCAAAGAAATCCACCACTTTAGAGCCTTGATCATCACGTTCGGCCGTATGGAATATTTTCATTTTGGTATCCGTTGTCAGATACTCGCATATTTCCGGAATAGGAAAGACAATTTGCTCCAATGTACGATCGTGACGAACAATCTAGAAGAAATCACAAAAAAACATGAATAAAAATCAAATCTTAAAATTCAAACTGAAATCGATCGTTAATATCGGATGACTTAAAAAAGTATGAAAAATTTAAATTTGTTTTAAGAGAACGTTAAAAGGTTTCCACTCACTTCAATTTGTGCTGTATGCGTGGCATAATACATTAAAGCCTGACTCATTTTCGCATCGAAATTCGCCGATTGAGGATCCTCGGAGGCCTTCAGCAATGCCGCCAATTCCTTATTGTGTTGAGCCAACTGATGACACAATATATAGATATTGTGACCCACCTCACGCGGACTAACCGAAACATCTTCATCATCATGATCAGTATCTACGGGATCATCGTCACTATCATGATCATCAATCATTTCCTCCTGATGATAAGCTTTGCAGGCCACTTCCACCAGTTGCTTGGGATTCATATTGTAGAGAATACGTTCGGCATTTTCACTATCACCGCGAGATTCCATAATGGCGAGCAAAAGCTTCGAGGCATTATTTTTCAATTCCAACACTAAATCCATGCGATTTTCACCCAAAGGATTTATGTTATTCAAAATGAGAGCGGTTATAATATCCAGACCATTCGATTCATGGGTGGCTATACAATTTTGATTCTCATGACAGGGACCCTGACAATATTCCGTTAAAGTTTCGAGTGTTTGATTGATAAGAGCCACATTGTTTTCATTGATATAAAGACCCAAAAGTCCCAAACCACCGGTAGTGGAACCACAAATGCAATCTAGGAACATTAAGGTCTCCGACACCAGATTGTAGTTGGTTTTATTGTTTTGATTGCGCAAAAGATTTTGCAAATCGGGATTATGATTTTCACACAACAGCTGCAGGAATCTTAAGATGGGTTGCATTACTAGAACTTTATTGGAGAGCTTATTGCGTTCTTCTTTATTATCCTTGTGTTTGTCTAGTTTCTCCGCTAATATATCCTCCAAAGGACTGTTGATGTTAAGGGAAGTAGAATCTTCTCCAGCATGTAGATTGCGAGCATTGCTAAAGGCTCTTGCGGTGGCTAGGCCAGCATTATGCAGTTCTTTTCTTAGTTCTTCGGTTATGACCACACCATTAGTTTTGACACCATGTTTACGAGAAATTTTATCCAATTCCAAGTTAACATCCTGCTTACTTTCATGAGCCTTGGCAGCAATATCCGAAGTGTTGACCGTTACCGTAGATTTTATTTCCTGCTGTGAATCTTTCATTTTGTCAAAGAATACCTTGAAGAAAGGCTGATTTAAGTCACCGCTAAGGAATTTATTGAACATGCCTTTTTGTATGATGGGATTACCACCCTCTAAGAGAGCTATGCCCAATTCTATGGCCTCTACAAATATAGAGGGTGAGTGTACAGATTTAATAACCAATTCTATAACCAAATCAGAGGCTCCCTCACGATCCAAATGATTTTGTACTTCGTGTAAGGTTTTTTCGGCTCTTTGCAAATATTTGGCTCCTGGACCATGAGTAACCATATTCAAATGCTTCTGACTTTCCTGGCTAGGCATAACCAAGGCAGCTAAATCATTTTTCTGCTCCACGGGTGTTCGTGAGCTGTTACAAGGTTTTATATCAAAATAACGTTTTAGCAAGGTATTCCTTAAGTTATCACCCTTTTCACCATAATTCACATCTATGGCCATCATTTCTCTTAAAGTTTTCAACACCTTAACACACAATTTCTCCTCCTTTTCCTCCAACAACTTCTCGGTGTGCTTGATCAATTTGCGTATAAAACCACCCGACTCACATCTACGACGCGCATCTGTACCCACTGGGAATAACAATTCCGAGCGATATAGTATGTCTACCAGTAAAGACAATTCTGCTTCCACTACTGGCTTTAATTGTTCCTCCAATAGTGATACAATATCCTGCAAGCCTTCTATAATGGACCTATCTAATCGCATTAAATTACCCGAATTCTGTGTCTCATATTTTGGCTGTTTCGAGGCTAAAAGCCATTTGGTAGTTTGTCTAGTTAACAATGCCGTCTTGCTAGACATTGTCACCACCTGTTGCTCTAAATCCAGGGGTATGGCAATACTCCTGGTTTTGGCCGACTCAGCCAAAGTACGTATACAATTTTCGACATTAAAGCGATCAGCTAGACTTAACCATTTGCATTGGGATAAACGATAACAGGCTTGCAGTAATTGTACGAATATCATTTGTCTAGACTGGACAATGGTCGATTGATCTGAGAAGGGACTGCTAAAGAAGGTGGCCAATATAGTGCAAACACCATTAAGGACATAATTCATAAGGGACTTATCAGCATTAATGCCACCAGCTATCAACAGATTTATGTCCACCAAAAAGCTTTTCTCAAACAAATTCCACATATGTCCAGAGGAGTAGATTTCCTTCATCTCTACCTCAGTATCTATATAACAATGGTTGAGAAAATCCACATAGGCTTCTTTAACCTCGGGTATACAAGCTGGATTACAAATAATGGCTACTATATCATCCAAAGACAACAGATTATTGCACTTTATTTCGGTATAAAGATTTTTGCCCATGGTACAGCAGGCCAATAGTTTTACCAATTCTACATGATACTTTAGAGGACTGTCATCACTTAAAGCTGATTTTTGTTTTTGCATCATTGTTACAAATTGGTTAAACGAGGATTTATCATTATAAAACACTAGAACTTCTTCGCCAGCATTAATTAATTCCTGCATTACCATGTCCTGACACTTGCGTATAAATTGGTTTTCAGCTTTCACAATAGTTTGCAAAAATTGCAAATAGACTACATGACGTCCATGTATTTCGATGCAGTGCACAAAATGCTGTACCACTTTATCGGTGACCTCATTGCATAAAGCCAAGTTGTCTTTGAATATGGAGCAAACTGTTTTGGCTTCTAGGATCTGTAAAGTAAAGGAAATATATTGTACTGGGAGATTTGTTTTAAATTTATTAAATTCTTACCCCTGGATTCAGGAATAGATCCAAATGATTGTGCAGCAATACTTGATTCTGTTGATTGCCCAAACAGAAATTTTGCAAAAACTCATGAGCCAAAAACATTAACTCCTTCATGAGAACATCATCTTTCTCATCGTAGGGATTTTGTAAAAGATCCAAGACCACTGTGTGGACACCAACGTTGCGCAAAAGACGCTGTTCATGTTTGCGAGGTTTAACATAGGGACCTGGAGAAAAAAGGGCGATAATTTTAGGTTTTTGCTGGATCTGAACTAAACTAGAACAGAACTGGAACTGAACTAGAACTGAACTGGAACTGAACTAGAACTGAACTAGAACTGAACTAGAACTGAACTAGAACTGAACTAGAACTGAACTAGAACTGAACTAGAACTGAACTAGAACTGAACTAGAACTGAACTAGAACTGAACTAGAACTGAACTAGAACTGAACTAGAACTGAACTAGAACTGAACTAGAACTGAACTAGAACTGAACTAGAACTGAACTAGAACTGAACTAGAACTGAACTAGAACTGAACTAGAACTGAACTAGAACTGAACTAGAACTGAACTAGAACTGAACTAGAACTGAACTAGAACTGAACTAGAACTGAACTAGAACTGAACTAGAACTCGAACTAGAACTGAACTAGAACTGAACTAGAACTGAACTAGAACTGAACTAGAACTGAACTAGAACTGAACTAGAACTGAACTAGAACTGAACTAGTACTGAACTAGAACTGAACTAGAACTGAACTAGAACTGAACTAGAACTGAACTAGACTGAACTAGAACTGAACTAGAACTGAACTAGAACTGAACTAGAACTGAACTAGAACTGAACTAGAACTGAACTAGAACTGAACTAGAACTGAACTAGAAACTGAACTAGAACTGAACTAGAACTGAACTAGAACTGAACTAAACTGACAGAACTGAACTAGAACTGAACTAGAACTGAACTAGAACTGAACTAGAACTGAACTAGAACTGAACTAGAACTGAACTAGAACTGAACTAGAACTGAACTAGAACTGAACTAGAACTGAACTAGAACTGAACTAGAACTGAACTAGAACTGAACTAGAACTGAACTAGAACTGAACTAGAACTGAACTAGAACTAGAACTGAACTAGAACTGAACTAGAACTGAACTAGAATTGAACTAGAACTGAACTAGAACTGAACTAGAACTGAACTAGAACTGAACTAGAACTGAACTAGAACTGAACCAGAACTGAACTAGAACTGAACTAGAACTGAACTAGAACTGAACTAGAACTGAACTAGAACTGAACTAGAACTGAACTAGAACTGAACTAGAACTGAACTAGAAATGAACTAGAACTGAGCTAGAACTGAACTAGAACTTAACTAGAAATGAACTAGAACTGAACTAGAAATGAACTAGAACTGAGCTAGAACTGAACTGGAACTGAACTAGAACTGAACTAAATCTGAACTAGAACTTAAGTAGAACTGAACTATATACTTTACCTGGTGTTACACAAAACTGATTCATGCGTATTAATATCTCCTTAACTTTCTTATATTCATTTAGTTGTTCGCTGGACAGTGAAGCCTTATATTCGTTGCTTAAAGTAACATTATCAATAGTAGAATCGCCACCAGCTATAATTTTCAAATATAAATCAATTCAAAATAATATTTAGAAATTTCTTTAAAAAAACTACTCACTGGTATTTAATTCCTCTGAAGTTTTCGATTTATAAACCCACAATTCAGATTTCTCTACACTTTGTCTTAAAATATCCAAATCATGTTTAATTTGTTTATAGGACTCAACATCACTGTCGGAAACCAAAAGTTGTACCTGATGTTTTAGTAGAATAGAATTGAAAATTTTATATTTTCTTGATGTAATAAATTTTAGATTTCTGTTATTTAAATTAAAAGAAAACTTAAGAAATAGTACTAACTATACCCATCCACTGGTTGAATTTTTAAAGAAAGTAAAGTTTGAAATTTAAACAAATTATTAATTTTATAATAAAAGTAAAATTTGAAACAAGTATTTGTTTTAGTTTTGATAAGAAAGCATGGCAAAAGAATTTTATAAAAAAATGTTTTTTTAAAAATAAAAGAAACAAAATAATTTTAGTAAAAAATAAATTAATACAAAACGTAAGTTGAGGAAAAATAATACAACTCTGGGTTTTTAATAAATAGATAAATTTTGAGTTTAGTCTTTTTTTGGAAGATTAACTTTTTTACAGATAGAGAGAATAAGTATGAACCTCAGAGTTTAGTTATTCCTCCTCTATTTAACAAACTCTTTGCTAATTTTCCCCCTTTTATGACTTACCTGGCGAAAGGCATGTAAAACTTCTTGCCTTTGGCTGAAATGACGAAAGAGCAAATGCAGGGCACCCGATACCAACGGTGGATAATCATGCATAATTAAATGCAATAAAACTCTCAAGAAAGTACGCCCTCCCTGACCATCCAAGTCCAAATTGGCCGCATCACCACTATCACAATCAAAAATACCCTCTGCCTGTACACCAATTGACTCTAAATCGATATTCTTTTGACGTTGCTGAAAAGCCTGGGCGGCCGCTTGTGGATCGGCGGGATTGGCTTGATTTTGTGCTGCTGTCTCGGCCTGAGCCTGCTGCTGGGCATCACTTTCATCAAATTCACGCTTGAATATCGATAAGAGGCAACTAATTCTATAATCCAAACGTACATCGAGTATGAATTGTAGAATTTCTATAATTTTCAATTTAGTGTCCATCACTAAGGGGAACTCTTTCATAAGCTGGGACACAGATTTACGTTGTTGCAGTGATATGGCGGGCGTGGCCATAACTTGACCCACTGAACCCAAAGCCAAACTAGTCATGACTGTGTTCATATCACCTATGGAACGTAAAACACCTCCTTCGGCTGAAAGTAGTTTTGTTGTATGATTTTGGTAGGAAGTGTTAGAAAAGTGTTGTTGTTTTTTTTTTAAGTTTTGAGTTGTTTTTTTGTTGTTTTTCTTATAATTTTGTTTAGTATTCCAGTTTTGGAAAACTCACTTACCTTGTTCTTCCTCATTAGCCGCTTTTTATTTATAGTTTTTTTTTTTTTTTGTGAAAAATTAAAATTTTAAATAATAAGCCAGCCAATAATATGCAAATTTATCAAATTCAATTTAAAAAAGTAAAATTAATCATAAGAAATTTTCAAAACAAGTCTTAAGGTTTTTGGGTTAGATTTAGTAATTTCAAATCTTTTTAATAAAAATCTGCGTTTTTGGTATTTAAGGGAACTTTGCTTTTATAAGAAAATCAATTCTTAAAAGTACTTACAATCTGTATCTGCTGCTACAAATCGTCCTGTATTGGAAGCTGTTGAACTTTCTATATTATTATCGGAAACACAATCCAATATACACAAAAGTGTTTTCGTTAATCTGAGCAAATCACTAAAGCTATAGAAACCAAAATAGATCAAATCACGAGCCAATTTAACGACCTGAAATGAAACGGTAATGAAATTAAAGTAAAACAATTGCAATATAAAACAAGTAAGAGTGCTATATTCGGCTGTGCCGAATCTTACATACCCTTCACCATAGTGTATTTAAAAATTCATTTTCCCAACTATATCATTATTATACCAATAGCAAAACATAATGAACAACAACAACGCTAAACGAAATAAACACACAAAAAAATACACAAGGCAGTAAAACCAACAGACATCCAAACATACGAAACGAAATAAAGAAAAAAAACAAAAACAAAATACACAACGCAATGAAACCAACAGACATCCAAACATACGAAATTCAATCCACCAAGAAAACAAAAACAATATACACAAGGCAATGAAACACACAGCCATCCGAACATACGAAACGAAATACTCAAAAAAAAACAAAAACAAAATACAAAGGCAATGAATAAGCAGTGTTGTTGTTGTTTATTTTTTATGAACTTTTCAGAGGTTGTCTCGGATTTTTGCTTATATCTCCGTTGTTTATGAACGGGTTTTGCTGATTTTAAATAGGAAACTTCTCGAAAGCATGTCTGATAGAATTATTGAAGATTTGGATCCCGAAAATATCTGGAGTCTTCAGAAAACTGATTTCAACAGACAGACGGACAGACAGACAGACAGACAGACGGACGGACAGACAGACGGACATGGCTTAATCGACTTTATGGGGTCGGAAAATTATATTTTGGAAATTACAAACGGAATGACAAACTTATATATACCCTTCTCACGAAGGTGAAGGGTATAACAAATGGAATTGTTATATTATAAGTTTTTCATCTTAATGTTATTGGGAGTTTAACTGATTATAATTGGATCTTCTATGAATTCCAATCGATTTCTCGTTTATACCTTTTACTTTTTAAAAATGTCTTAACTAACCTCAAATGTTAATTTATTTTGCTCCTGATCGGTAAATAACCAAACTTTGGCCGCCACATTGCACAAATAATTTTCAACAAATTGTATGGTGGTATTAAATTTGGCACGTACTGCTTCCTTGTTATAGTCAGCCGGTTGGTTTTTACCATCATAACTGAAATGGAGAAAAAAAGTAAAAACTAAATGAGCAAAATGTTATCGTTAACATTTCATTAAAAACTTAAAAGTTATCGATAATTTAGCTATAAAATACGAAATACATCCATAACTTTTGAAAGAAAATGAAAACTTGTGATTCAACTTACTCTAAAATAGACATTTTCGATGGTATTTCACTCCAAAGTCTAGCATATTTCACTGGTGTAACCGGCTCCTGTGGATCACGATCCACATGTAAATGTAACATAAGACGGCAAAAAGAGGCTCTCAATTCATAAGGCATGGACTCATCGGACATGCATCTGGAAAAAGTCCAACAATTAGTAATCCATACATTAAAGAAACTCTAGAAAAACTTACTTTAATATCAAATCTATATCCAAATGCGGCGAAAGATTATTTAAAGCCAAATATTGACGATTTAAACACATATTGGAGAAAAGATTTAATTGATGACGATAATAATTTAAAATGGCTGCCTCCAGTTCTTTGCCTTGGGCCACACAGTTGGCTAAATCGGCCATAGAACGAGATTCCTTAAGTTTAAATGAAGAAAAAAACAAGAAATTTTTAAAATTCTTTTTGTATTTATTTTTCAAAAACCCACCTGTAAACCCTTCCACTTTAAATGTATTTCATATTTAACTTCTTCCTCCTCATCCACACTATCTAGGTCCCAGGTGGAAGTGGTGTTTGTTGATAATAATGGCATTTTCTCATCATCTTCTGCCAGCGGTGTAAGAGGGGAATGTTCTTTTTTCTTAACATTATTCGTTTTCTTTTGCTTTATGGCCTTAACTTGTGTCTCTATTAAAATATCGGAATTTTTTGTACTCAAAACACTTTTACAAATCAGTTCCTGGGTAACAGCAATCGCTTTGCGATTGGAAACACACAAATCGGAGAGATAATCTAAAAATCTGGAATCCCAATTGTGCATATTTTTACGCACTAAACCCACAAAAGTTTCAATTTCAGCAGCGGTTATATGTTTCTCCAACAATTTGCGATTGTTGTGCAGCAAAGCGGTAATGGTGTCCTCGGCTAAAATATCATAGCCGATTTGTTTTTGCATTAAACCAAAATGTTTGGCTATATATTCCTAATAATTAAACATGTTTTACAATCGGGATCTCTTTTGTAATTTGTTGTTAAAGCTAAACATACCTGATTTTTTCTATAGTCTTGCTGGGACAGTCTTAAAATTCGATAGCATAAACGAAATATATTCTTATAGGGACTATTCTTAGGATCACTTAATTCATCTAATCTTAAAAATGGTCCATCACAGCCCGGATGCTCTTGAAAGGGACCCTGCAAGATCTTGAACAATTGCTTTAGAATATATTGTTCTCTTAGCAATTTTTGACGATCTCGATTGGGATTTTTTATAGTCAATTCCAAAGCCTTGGTTTTATTCTGTTCATTTTCCATGCCGGCTATAAAATAGACTATATCTTGCAGTAAGGAAATCAAGGAACGTCTTTCATTAATCGATATAGTGCCATTATCCAATTTAGCGGTAACCGTGGCCAATACTTTGCAGGCATCATTGGCAAAGTCCAAATCACGTACTTCGACGGGTGAGACTGGTATCAAAGCAAAAGCTTCTTTGTCTTCTTTAATGGGCGAACAGCAGACTTTAGACATTACCGGTTTGTCATCATCAATGTCGATGGGTATGGAAGTGGCATGAACCCAAGTGTTGGAGCAAAGATGCCGTAAGCGCACATAACTAGACTGGGGCACTAAGCTATCGGCTCGTGCCATTGTGGTGGGGTCAAGTTCAAAGACGGTGGCAATATCTGTGGAAAAGGGCACCGAAACCAAGCGGTATTGCTCCAGTTTTGTTTTTTCTAAAAACAGAGATAAATATTCAAAAATAGTAATTTTAATTTATCAATTCAAATAGATTGCATACCTATCATGGTTGAATTACAGCCTATTCCGGAGTCTTTAGCATTTTCTCCACTTAGATTTATTAACTGCTGCTGCAAAGGTTGCTGCACTTGCTGCTGCTGTTGTTGTTGCTGAGCCGATGTATTGACATTTTCAGAGTCCAGCTCTGCTGCCAAATAATAACCGGTGGCCAAATGTTTAAAACGATACAAAGAATTCCAATGTCCAGCACCACCTCTACAGGAATCATGTTGTACCACTTCGATTTCCCACAAAGCTTTACTAGAAGTAGCCGCCGTTGCACTAGTACGTCCGGTAGTTCTCAAGAAAACATGCTGCTGCTTTTTATACTCATCCATGGTCAGGAATTTTTCCTGTTCGGCATGAAACAAACGCACCACATCACCTCCTTTGAGTATATGTTCTTGATTCTCTTTATGTTCCATGAATAAAGTGATTTTCCAGGAGGTGGACGAATTCAAGACATTTACTTCTTTACATCCGGGATTATCGGGCAATTCATAATTCGCAGCTACATGTAGATTCTGTTGATCAGCATTAACGGGATTGAGAATAACTTTATCGCCCACGACCACATTATCGCCTATGGAACGTAGCTTATAGAAGGGCATGATATAGAACCAGGAACCCTCATTGCCATTGGCATCGAGATAGACACGCATGGCATTTTTCTCCAGCAGTGAAGGAAGACGTTTATTAACGGTGAGAAATTTATTCGATTTGAGATGGAGCAGTTGTACCACACTGCCGTATTGAATTTGTTGGCCAAGAATTTTTTTGTTTTCCGTTTCATTTTGTTTCTTTTCTATTTCGGCAGCGTGCTGGAGGAAGGGGAGAAATGGTAAACAAATGTTAGCGACAACTTCATTACTAGACTGTAGACTAGACTATAGACTAGACTATAGACTAGACTATAGACTAGACTATAGACTAGAATATAGACTAGACTATAGACTAGACTATAGACTAGACTATAGACTAGACTATAGACTAGACTATAGACTAGACTATAGACTAGACTATAGACTAGACTATAGACTAGACTATAGACTAGACTATAGACTAGACTATAGACTAGACTAGACTATAGACTAGACTATAGACTAGACTAGACTAGACTATAGACTAGACTAGACTAGACTATAGACTATAGACAAGACTATAGACTAGACTATAGACTAGACTATAGACTAGACTATAGACTAGACTATAGACTAGACTATAGACTAGACTATAGACTAGACTATAGACTAGACTATAGACTAGACTATAGACTAGACTATAGACTAGACTATAGACTAGACTATAGACTAGACTATAGACTAGACTATAGACTAGACTATAGACTAGACTATAGACTAGACTATAGACTAGACTATAGACTAGACTATAGACTAGACTATAGACTAGACTATAGACTAGACTATAGACTAGACTATAGACTAGACTATAGACTAGACTATAGACTAGACTATAGACTAGACTATAGACTAGACTATAGACTAGACTATAGACTAGACTATAGACTAGACTATAGACTATACTATAGACTAGACTATAGACTAGACTATAGACTAGACTATAGACTAGACTATAGACTATACTATAGACTATACTGTAGACTAGACTATAGACTAGACTATAGACTAGACTATAGACTAGACTATAGACTAGACTATAGACTAGACTATAGACTAGACTATAGACTAGACTATAGACTAGACTATAGACTAGACTATAGACTAGACTATAGACTAGACTATAGACTAGACTATAGACTAGACTATAGACTAGAGTATAGACTATACTATAGACTAGACTATAGACTAGACTATAGACTAGACTATAGACTAGACTATAGACTAGACTATAGACTAGACTATAGACTCGACTATAGACTAGACTATAGACCAGACTATAGACTAGACTATAGACTAGACTATAGACTAGACTATAGACTAGACTATAGACTAGACTATAGACTAGACTATAGACTAGACTATAGACTAGACTATAGACTAGACTATAGACTAGACTATAGACTAGACTATAGACTAGACTATAGACTAGACTATAGACTAGACTATAACTAGACTCTAGACTAGACTATAGACTAGACTATAGACTAGACTATATACTAGACTATAGACTAGACTATAGACTAGACTATAGACTAGACTATAGACTAGACTATAGACTAGACTATAGACTAGACTATAGACTAGACTATAGACTAGACTATATTAAAATCTATATACCAAATAAAAATCTTAACTAAGAAGATTATAGACTAAATAAGTTACTAAAAAGAATAAAAATATTTACTCACATGTAATCTTTTCAATAAATTTGTATCTGTATTCGAGCTGGCTGATTGTTTGGCGGCTTTCCAGAATTGTTTCTGGGCCGAATAACGATTCATAGGACATACTTTAATCAAACAATCTGCAAAAAATATAATTTTTTTATATTTACTATAAATTCATAACAGGTCAACAAACTTACCCCTAAACTTTTTGGGAGGATAATTTAAGTCACCTGCCTCCGGACACACAACAGTACGATCATCAACCAAACTGTTTTAAATAAAGGAAAAAATCTAATTTTAATTTAAGTTTCTTTTTATTTTTCAAATATTAAAAAAGCCATTAAATATTAAAGAATGAAATCTTACCCTAAAGTACTTAAGAAACCGCACACACTACCTTCGGCATAGAGTGAAACAATATCACCCAAATGCAAAAAGCTGGCCGAACCAATTATATTGTCACCCATTTTGTCTGAAAAATAAAGAACATATTATAAATTCTATATACGTACATTTTCCAAGTATGTATTTTAATAGTGTGTTTTATTGTTTTCCTAAGTAGGAGGTGGAAATCTTACCTTTAAGTGTCCATACATAAAACTTTTACCACAGCCAAAGTTGTTGTTCTTGTTTTGTTAGTTAAACATTTATAAGTGTTTGTATGTTTTTAAGCATGAAAATAAATAAGTAGGAGAAGAAGGAGCACTTGTGGTTGAAGAAGATGAAGGCCCCTTGGGTTAAAAATGGTTTTGTTGCTTTTGTTTCAAAATATGTTCCTAGTCGTATAACAAACTGTTGCATGTATGTACTTAAAATCTGGTGTGGTAGGTCTGGTCCGGTCTGCTTTCAGTGGTTATACTATAAATGATTTTGGTGTATAGTCGTTTTTTTGTTGTTATTAATATTTATTATATAATCTTGTTGTCTCTTCTCTTTCGTCTTTAATATTATTATTTTTTTTTTCGTTGAACTAAATAATGGTTAAATCAAGTATTATTATATTGCTCTTTTTGTAGTTGTTGTTGCTATTGTTGCTTGAGGTCTTTTGATAAACTGTAACGAAATTGAAAGATACAAAAAAAAAAAACAATTTTAAATAATGAAAATTATATAGTTATTTATACATATAGAAACAACTTGTATTATATCTGTTGTAGCCATGGGGGAGCCTAAGAATTTGATTTAAACTACAGAGGAGCACAACTGGTGGCGCCATTTAATAGATGAAAAAATTTTGCAACCGATACTGAAGCACAGATATAAAACCGTTGACTATAGACTATATAGTAAATACTATAGACAAAACTACTGACTACACTATAGACTATACTATAGACTAGACTACTATATACTAGACTATAGGCTAGACTATAAACTAAACTATAGGCTAGACTATAAACTAAACTATAGACTAGACTATAGACTAGACTATAGACTAGACTATAGACTAGACTATAGACTAGACTATAGACTAGACTATAGACTAGACTATAGACTAGACTATAGACTAGACTATAGACTAGACTATAGACTAGACTATAGACTAGACTATAGACTAGACTATAGACTAGACTATAGACTAGACTATAGACTAGACTATAGACTAGACTATAGACTAGACTATAGACTAGACTATAGACTAGACTATAGACTAGACTATAGACTAGACTATAGACTAGACTATAGACTAGACTATAGACTAGACTATAGACTAGACTATAGACTAGACTATACACTAGACTATACACTAGACTATACACTAGACTATACACTAGACTATAGACCAGACTATAGACTAGACTATAGACTAGACTATAGACTAGACTATAGACTATAGACTAGACTATAGACTAGACTATAGACTAGACTATAGACTAGACTATAGACTAGACTATAGACTAGACTATAGACTAGACTATAGACTAGACTATAGACTAGACTATAGACTAGACTATAGACTAGACTATAGACTAGACTATAGACTAGACTATAGACTAGACTATAGACTAGACTATAGACTAGACTCTAGACTAGACTATAGACTAGACTATAGACTAGAATATAGACTAGACTATAGACTAGACTACAGACTAGACTATAGACTAGACTATAGACTAGACTATAGACTAGACTCTAGACTAGACTATAGACTAGACTATAGACTAGACTATAGACTAGACTATAGACTAGACTATAGACTAGACTATAGACTAGACTATAGACTAGACTATAGACTAGACTATAGACTAGACTAGACTATAGACTAGACTAGACTATAGACCAGACTATAGACTAGACTAGACTATAGACTAGACTATAGACTAGACTATAGACTAGACTATAGACTAGATAGACTAGACTATAGACTAGACTATAGACTAGAGATAGACTAGACTATAGACTAGACTATAGACTAGACTATAGACTAGACTATAGACTAGACTATAGACTAGACTATAGACTAGACTATAGACTAGACTATAGACTAGACTATAGACTAGACTATAGACTAGACTATAGACTAGACTATAGACTAGACTATAGACTAGACTATAGACTAGACTATAGACTAGACTATAGACTAGACTATAGACTAGACTATAGACTAGACTATAGACTAGACTATAGACTAGACTATAGACTAGACTATAGACTAGACTATAGACTAGACTATAGACTAGACTATAGACTAGACTATAGACTAGACTATAGACTAGACTATAGACTAGACTATAGACTAGACTATAGACTAGACTATAGACTAGACTATAGACTAGACTATAGACTAGACTATAGACTAGACTATAGACTAGACTATAGACTAGACTTATAGACTAGGACTATAGACTAGACTATAGACTAGCTATAGACTAGACTATAGACTAGACTATAGACTAGACTTATAGAAGGTCCAGAGAATTTTAACCTTACAGAGAACGTTCCAAGTACTACATATACACTTAAGCTACAAAATCGGTTCACTCTTTTAAAGGCAACAACAAGAATATAAACAGCTGCAACATCATCAAAACGACTCCCCCCTATTACAAAATATTATTGTACAACCCTCTGCTTAAGATGTTAAAACAGTAAAAACATTGATTAATTGTAAACCAAACAAATTATTTACAAGGAATTTTTTGACATATCAAATATTACAAATAAAAAACTAGTCTATAAATCCCCTACCAACAAATATTGTATTAAAAATGTTTAAATACCCAAGGCAATGGTTTTGTACTGTAATTAACGAAAATAATCAAAATATAATAATAATGAATTTAGTACTAAATCTACTAAAGATTTTAGATTGTTTATAAAAATCCATAAAATACATACATACATATGTACATATTAAAAATATGTATAATGTTAATTGCACTGTTAATTGGTTTTATGTTCCAATTAATTGAAACAAAAAATTATTCCATAACTACTATTTACTTATTTAAATCATTGAATTCAAAATAGCACACACATAATAAATATTAAATTATTTATAATAGAAAAGAAATGCCTACATTTGTAAATAATTTAATTTAAATACTTTTAACATAAATGTAATTATTGTGTCAGCATATTGATTATGTAGTTTTGAAAAGAGCAACCACCAATCAGTCACCAACACCCATGGTAATTTGTATAAATTGCTTTAGTGCTACTAGGTTCTCTTTTAACATGTTTTGATTTGCATTTTAACTTTGGTTGCCACTTCATAGGCAAATATGGTACTAAATGCAGGCAATTGGTTGGTAACGGAGTAAACACATACTAGTTAATAGCCCAGAAAATAGCCTATAGTCCAGACTATTAGTTAGCCTGTAGTGTGTACAATGGTCTTGTCCTTAATTTAGTCTATAGCCCAGACTACAGTCAAGTCTATAGTTCAGACTATAATTTTGTCTATAGTCTTTCTATAGTTCGGAATATGGTTTTAACTATTGTCTAGTTTTAAGCTCAGACTATAGTTTTGACTATAGTCTAGTCTATAGTCGAGACTATAGTCTAGATTGCAGTCTACCAGTTTAATCTTTAATCCCGACTATATTTTAGTATATAGTCTAGTAGTTAGACTAGTTTAAAGTCAAGTCTATAGTCTAGTCTATAGTCTAGTCTATAGACTAGTCTATAGTCTAGTCTATAGACTAGTCTATAGTCTAGTCTATAGACTAGTCTATAGTCTAGTCTATAGTCTAGTCTATAGTCTAGTCTATAGTCTAGTCTATAGTCTAGTCTATAGTCTAGTCTATAGTCTAGTCTATAGTCTAGTCTATAGAGGGCTAGTCTATAGTACTAGTCTATAGTCTAGTCTATAGTCTAGTCTATAGTCTAGTCTATAGTCTAGTCTATAGTCTAGTCTATAGTCTAGTCTATAGTCTAGTCTATAGTCTAGTCTATAGTCTAGTCTATAGTCTAGTCTATAGTCTAGCTATAGTCTAGTCTATAGTCTAGTCTATAGTCTAGTCTATAGTCTGGTCTATAGTCTAGTCTATAGTCTAGTCTATAGTCTAGTCTATAGTCTAGTCTATCGTCTAGTCTATAGTCTAGTCTATAGTCTAGTCTATAGTCTAGTCTATAGTCTAGTCTATAGTCTAGTCTATGTCTAGTCTATAGTCTAGTCTATAGTCTAGTCTATAGTCTAGTCTATAGTTCTAGTCTATAGTCTAGTCTATAGTCTAGTTCTATAGTCTAGTCTATAGTCTAGTCTATAGTCTAGTCTATAGTCTAGTCTATAGTCTAGTCTATAGTCTAGTCTATAGTTAGTCTATAGTCTAGTCTATAGTCTAGTCTATACTATAGTCTAGTATAGTCTAGTTCCCAGGGTCGGCAAACTTTTGAGTTGTAAGAGCCAAAACTTACAGTTTACAAAACATGGGTTTTAAAAGAGCCACAAAATGTTTCATTATTAAAACATTACAAATGAATTTTTGTGGGTCACTCGAATGCGTTTTTAACACTTGTTATATAAAGATATAAAAGTTTATTAGAGTGGGGCGACAGTGATATCATTTAAAAGGCATTTGCCATAATACAGTATAAAGTGTCATAGTTATGTACATATATTAATTAGGCAGCAATCGAGATAAAATTTTGCACAAGTTTTTTTATGTGATGTATTGCGGACATCGAACCATAATTGACCAACCCCAATATAAGGTCCCTTTAAAATTACTCTAACGATCATAATTGACTTGACAGTAGCAGTATAGCGACGAAATTCGAGATAAACAAGTTGTATAAGAACAAAAATCTATCTTCCAAATTTTAATTTAACAATCAGAACTGGCTTAATAATAGCAGTATTATGACGAAATTCAACACAAACAGGAACAAAAATAACTTTACCAAATTTGGTGATGGTCGGCTCATAATTGATCCTATCCCCCAATATTAGATCCCCACGCTTTAACGCTCAAAAGGCAATACTAGCATAGTGGTGAAATTCGTCATAAACAAGTTTATAAGAACAAAATACATACAACAGTCTAAAATACAAGTATAGTGATGAAAATCAACACAAACAAGTTTCATAGGATCCAAAATCTCATTACCAAATTTTGTAAGGATGGGTTCATAATACGCTTTCTGGTCCCTTATTTATTTATAGCCAAAAATTTTATGCAAAAAATATATTAATCTTTCATAGATCACTGTCATTAAAACGTGCAATATTTAAAAATTTTTAATTTTTTGGCACCTTTTTATAGAAAGCGTTCAAAAAATATAAAATTCTTTAAAAAAAGATTAAAGTTTAAAGTTTTCAAATAGACCAAGTTTTTAGTATTTAACTGTATCCAAACTCTCCACATAAATTAGTTACTATATTTTAAATTTCCAAAAAATATCTTTTAATTCGAAAAACACGAAAATTTCAGAATGTATGATCATGTTCTACATCTTATTTAATTGCACTTCGTAGGAGTTTGTTTGTTTTTAGGAACTTTGCAAATAACACTTTAAAGATTTAAAAATTTTCTTACAATATTAACTTGTACATGGAACAAATTCAATGGTAGTGATAGGTTTGTATGGCTTTAGAAATATTGGATCATAACTTGTTGTTTAAAGTTTCAAAAATTACTTTAAATTTTCATTTATTAGTTGGCTTTTTACCTAACTCTTCCAACTTGCTTTTCAACTTTGCATTTCTAGAGATCCAATACCAATTCCAAATGGTTCAATGAGGATTTATTCTCAAATGTACGATTGTAAAAGCAAGGAAATGAGCGAAAAGCTAATTGTGTTGTTTTCTATCTTTCTCACTCAAAAAGTATATGTTTTTGTTTCGTTCATGTACAGAACGATTAAGCAAGTTAAAAAGTTGAGCATGTATATTGTAGAAACTTTTGCGAATTGTTTTGTTAGTATTAATATACTGCTCGTTAATCGATTCCGAAAATTTTAAAATATATAAATATTTTTTTATAAAATAAATAAAATGTGTGTATGAAACTAAAGAGCCACAGCTCCACATCCAAAGAGCCACATTTGGCTCGCGAGCCATAGTTTGCCGACCCCTGGTCTAGTCTATAGTCTAGTCTATAGTCTAGTCTATAGTCTAGTCTATAGTCTAGTCTATAGTCTAGTCTAAAGTCTAGTCTAAAGTCTAGTCTATAGTCTAGTCTATAGTCTAGTCTATAGTCTAGTCTATAGTCTAGTCTATAGTCTAGTCTATAGTCTAGTCTATAGTCTAGTCTATAGTCTAGTCTATAGTCTAGTCTATAGTCTAGTCTATAGTCTAGTCTATATTCTAGTCTATAGTCTAGTCTATAGTCTAGTCTATAGTCTAGTCTATAGTCTAGTCTATAGTCTAGTCTATGTCTAGTCTATAGTCTAGTCTATAGTCTAGTCTATAGTATAGTCTATAGTCTAGTCTAAAGTCTAGTCTATAGTCTAGTCTATAGTTTAGTCTATAGTCTAGTCTATAGTCTAGTCTATAATCTAGTCTATAGTACTAGATAGTCTAGTCTATAGTCTAGTCTATTAGTCTATAGTTAGTCTATTAGTCTATAGTCTAGTCTATAGTCTAGTCTATAGTCTAGTGTATAGTTAGTCTATAGTCTAGTCTATAGTCTAGTCTATAGTCTAGTCTACAGTCTAGTCTATAGTCTAGTCTATAGTCTAGTCTATAGTCTAGTCTATAGTCTAGTCTATAGTCTAGTCTATAGTCTAGTCTATAGTCTAGTCTATAGTCTAGTCTATAGTCTAGTCTATAGTCTAGTCTATAGTCTAGTCTATAGTCTAGTCTATAGTCTAGTCTATAGTCTAGTCTATAGTCTAGTCTATAGTCTAGTCTATAGTCTAGTCTATAGTCTAGTCTATAGTCTAGTCTATAGTCTAGTCTATAGTCTAGTCTATAGTCTAGTCTATAGTCTAGTCTATATAGTCTAGTCTATAGTCTAGTCTATAGTCTAGTCTATAGTCTAGTCTATAGTCTAGTCTATAGTCTAGTCTATAGTCTAGTCTATAGTCTAGTCTATAGTCTAGTCTATAGTCTAGTCTATAGTCTAGTCTATAGTCTAGTCTATAGTCTAGTCTATAGTCTAGTCTATAGTCTAGTCTATAGTCTAGTCTATAGTCTAGTCTATAGTCTAGTCTATAGTCTAGTCTAGTCTATAGTCTAGTCTATAGTCTAGTCTATAGTCTAGTCTATAGTCTAGTCTAGTCTATAGTCTAGTCTATAGTCTAGTCTATAGTCTAGTCTATAGTCTAGTCTATAGTCTAGTCTATAGTCTAGTCTATAGTCTAGTCTATAGTCTAGTCTATAGTAGTCTAGTCTATAGTAGTCTATAGTCTAGTCTATAGTCTAGTCTATAGTCTAGTCTAGTCTAGTCTATAGTCAAGTCTACAGTCTAGTCTAAGGGCTATTCTACACTATTATTTAAGATATATCTGGCCAGTTAAGTTCGCTAAAGTTCACACCGTTCATTCTTTTTATAATATTTGTAATTAAAATTATTAATAGTCTTTTATACAATAAAAAAAATTAAAAATTAATTATGTTTATTGAAATTAAACATGCAAATAGCTTCTGAAATTCTTCTATAGGTTTTTATTTTTGTAATAAAAAAAATCCCCAAACATTTTTTTTCAGTTTTCTATTTAAATATGCACAATATGATTGTATGAATATTTTAGTTTAAGTTAAAATACTAATTAGTTTATATTTTTATTTTATGTGTATATTAAATATTAATAGGCATGTGTAAGCATGTTTGTTTATGGTAAAAAAAGAAAACAGAAAAAAGGATAAAGTATTTTTGGGGGAGTATGAAGTGAAATTGAACAATTTAAAATTAATGTTGGAAAAAGCTAGCAAGCAAGTATATTCAAAATAGGTTTAAGTGCTTAAATAAAAAAGGCTTTATATTTATATTAAAGGGTAAATTTAAATGTAAATAAATTGAAAAAATAAATCATAGAAGTTGTAAGAGAGGACATATTTTGAATAAACAACAAAAATCAACAAAATATATATCAACTGAAAGGTTTTGAAGGAATTCACTTGATAAATTTGAAAATTTCCCTTTTCTCTTTATATTATCTTAATATACAGATTTAAATATTGGCGCACTTTCCCTAACGAGTGTAGAGAAAGTAAATTAAAATCGTTGTTATTCTGGTTGTTGTTGTTTTTGTTCCCATTTAACAAATTCCACTGTAATGTTTTGTTCTCTGATTTCTTCCTTGTTAAAAAAAGAAAAACAAAAAACATAAAAATGATGATGGAGAGATAGGAATGGGAGTTGTGGAAGGGGAGTTTAGCTGGCGCTTGTTTTTGACTATATTTTACATATTATTTGCCCTCATGAGATTGAGAACAATAAGGATAAAGTACAGTTAGCGTGTTTAAGGGTAACCAGTTTAAGAATTTTCTTATAAAAGAACGGGAAATAATCTAAAACTAATTTTAATAAGGAAATTAATTGCAACAAATATTATAAAAGAATTTTATAAAATAATATGATATATTTTTTAAATTGTTTTAAAATCGTATTAACATTTGTATCTGGTCCCTTTAAAGATGCTGCCTGCCTGAAAGCTTTTTCATCCCACAATTTTATGCTGCTGACATAGTTTTCATTTTTGTTGCTGCTGTTTTTTTTTTTTAGTTTTTTTATTACTTTTAGTTTTACATTTCCGTTTTTATTTTTGTGTGAACCATAAAAAAATGAACTTTATTTAATGCTATTATTATTTGATATTTACAATAACTTTTTCCGATACAGGAAGATTAACAAATGAATTGAAGAGTTTAAACATTTCTGACATGTGTCAATACATTTGACAGTTGGTTTAAATATAAAAAGTTTGTTTTTAGTTACGGATTTAACGAAACGTTGGACATGAAAATAATTTAGAAAATCACAAAAGAATTCAAAGTTTTGATTTTTATAAATAATAAAACTTAAATTCATAAAGTTTAAAGAGAAATAAAATGTGGTTTGTCTATTCGATAATATGTACATACCAATAACATAGTCCAGACTATAGGATATAGCCTATAATCAAGACTGTAGTCTAGTCTATAGTCCATAATACAGTCTGGTCCACAATCCAGTCTAAACCATAGCACAGACTATAGTCTATACTATAGTCTAGTCGATAGTTCAGTCTATATTTTAGTCCATATACCAGTCAAGATTGTCTATAGTCCAGACAGCAGTCTAGTTTATAGTCCAGACTTAAGACTAGTCAATGGTCCAGACTGTAGTCTAGTTTATATTCCAGAATTTAGTCTAGTCAATGGTCCAGGCTATAGTCTAGTCTATTGTCCAGACTATAATCTAGTCTATAGTCCAGACTATTATCTAGTCTATGGTCCAGACTATAGTCTAGTCTATAGTCCAGACTATTGTGTAGCCTATAGTACAGACTATAGTCTAGTCTATAGATCAGACCATAATCTAGTCTATAGCCCAGACTATAGACTTGTCAATATAGTTCAAACTATAGTCTAGTCTATAGTGAGGATTATAGCCTAGTCTATAGTCTAGTCTTTAGTCTAAAATATGGTCCAGTCTTGTCAATATAGTCCAGACTATAGTCTAGTCTATAGCCCAGACAAAAGTCTACTCTATAGTCCAGACAACAGTCTAGTCTATAGTCTAGATTATAGTCTAGTCTTTAGTCCAGGCAATAGCCGATTGTTGAGAATATTATATATTCTCTATTATATAGTCCAGACTACAGTGTAGTCTGGATAGATAGATAGATAGATAGATAGATAGATAGATAGATAGATAGATAGATAGATAGATAGATAGATAGATAGATAGATAGATAGATAGATAGATAGATAGATAGATAGATAGATAGATAGATAGATAGATAGATAGATAGATAGATAGATAGATAGATAGATAGATAGATAGATAGATAGATAGATAGATAGATAGATAGATAGATAGATAGATAGATAGATAGATAGATAGATAGATAGATAGATAGATAGATAGATAGATAGATAGATAGATAGATAGATAGATAGATAGATAGATAGATAGATAGATAGATAGATAGATAGATAGATAGATAGATAGATAGATAGATAGATAGATAGATAGATAGATAGATAGATAGATAGATAGATAGATAGATAGATAGATAGATAGATAGATAGATAGATAGATAGATAGATAGATAGATAGATAGATAGATAGATAGATAGATAGATAGATAGACTAGATAGATAGATAGATAGATAGATAGATAGATAGATAGATAGATAGATAGATAGATAGATAGATAGATAGATAGATAGATAGATAGATAGATAGATAGATAGATAGATAGATAGATAGATAGATAGATAGATAGATAGATAGATAGATAGATAGATAGATAGATAGATAGATAGATAGATAGATAGATAGATAGATAGATAGATAGATAGATAGATAGATAGATAGATAGATAGATAGATAGATAGATAGATAGATAGATAGATAGATAGATAGATAGATAGATAGATAGATAGATAGATAGATAGATAGATAGATAGATAGATAGATAGATAGATAGATCTGGACACTTTAAAGATTTTGGACCCCAAAGAACATCGGTTTCTCTGCCAGGCTAGTGGTTAGTCTATCGGTCTGGGAAGTTGTGCGTTCGATTTCCACCAAGGACCCTGATCTATTTCATTACAACGGCCTATGTTCATTGTCAACCTGCTACGTAAATTAAATATCAATATAATATGTTATTGTATTGTGGATGGAATAAATATGTATATGAAAATGGTGCATTACTATAAGGTATCCTTCCCCCTTTCAAATTAAAATGATTCAATTTTTAACACAAAAAGACAGCACTTGGAAAAATGCTATATTTAAAAAATGTATTTTTATTATTTCTAACAATTCTATCAATAAAAGAAAAGAGGCTCACATTTGGAACTGTTTTTTTTTTTTTTGTAATTTTGCAAAATATGTGGAAATAAGAAGAATTTTGGGGAAGAAGTAGAGAAAAAAAGACAAAAACTAAATAAACAAATAAATTTAATACCAAATTAATTGGAAATAAAAAAATTTTTATAAATGAAATAATAAATAAGATTTACAAATGAGAGCAAAAATAACACAATTTTATGTTTTTTTGTTGTTGTTATAATTCTTCCAGATGAATAGACAGAATTCCGACAGTTTGTGGTGTAAAGAAAAGCAGAAGAAAAAAGTAAAAATTAATAAACAATCAATAGATACAATTTGTGTTACTTTTACTTGTCCCCCTAAGCAGCCTCCAGACAGACAGACAGGCATACGGTGGGAGCCAAAAGAACTGTATAAGTGGTTTAGTAATAAATATTGAAGATTGAATGTGTATGTTCACATGACTTTTTGCAATTTCATAGAAGAAGAAATTGAAAAAAAGCTAAATTTTTCCAATTTAAAGAATTTAATCATTGAGACCTTATAATACATTATTTTCCAGGTGTTTTTTGCACATTGAGAGATCATGAATTTTTTATTACACTTCAAATAAAGTTTTTTTTTTTAACAAATAAATAAATAGGTTTTGCTTGTTTATTTATAATAATTTTGTTTTTGAAGAATTTTGCTCACCTTTAAATTAAGCCACAAGAAAAACCACTAAATTATTTCTTATAACAAAAGTATTTAGCAATAATTTTTCGAATATTTTCTTTTTATGTATTTCTTTCTTTTTTGTTTATTTAAAATTTAAACAATTAATTTATTATTATTTTTTTTTTCTTTAGACACCACTTTGAAATAAGTTAATACCAGCACAAACACTTTCTTATAGATAAAATTTATTTTTTTTACTTTTTAAGCAACCGAGAAACCGTAATATTTTATCTATTTGATTTTCACCTTAACCGTTCAATTATTAGTAACAAATGATTTTTTTGGTTGGTTGTATGAACCAAAAGTTTTCGTTTTCCTTAACTTTGACTGGAAAAGTTTATTAAATGAAAAGTGAAACTGACAAAAAAGTTTATTCTGTTGTTGTATGCAAAACTTTATAACTTGCAACTTAAAAAAGCTCTTTTTTCTGTGTTTTTTTTTATAGAATTTTTGCAAATGTTCCAAATTCCTTGTTTTGTTATGGCGGTGGTGGTGTTTTAAGTTAACTCCCTGTTAAAAGTTAAAGTAATTTCTACGTCTCCCTCTCTTCACACCTCTTTGTCCTTAACATTAGATACTTTCACTCTCAACTTCATTTGCGCGTAAGTGAAAAAAGAGTAATAAAATATTCATTCATAATTTAGCATTATGAAAGTTTGCCTAAAAGAGGGTTGTTTACTCGTATTTGTATTTAGTCTTTAAACTTCTCCACGTGTGGAGACAACAATTGTTGAAGGGTCTTGATTGTCTCCTTTTTGTTGGTTGAATAGGAACACATTGTATTTAGAAAAGCACATGTGAACGTAAGTTTTTTATTATTTGTAACCGATTTGAGTTACAATTTGTATAACCACTATCAAAAAAGATGGGACTTTTGTAGTCCCTTGACATATTGATCGTAGACCTATAAATGTGTATAAGTGTATAAAGTGATCTAAAACTATTACGTAATCGACCTATCGAACCTACGAAAGCAGCTTTTGAGGCCAGGAACGAATAAAGACAATTTCGGAAATTGTGTTCTGAAGTGTAGCGTCTCATCAGAGAGAGTGTTCTGCAACTATCGAAACAAATAGTTGTCGTATGGGACAAAGTCTATTTCATAAGGCAAAATGTTCAACCAAACCTTTATGAAGTGTTTTTAATGCAAACACATTAACATACTCTGTATACCGCGCGTTTTTTCGTCCATACTCGCTCAAAAGAATAGTTGCATTCGGTGGACATTACCTGTGATGGTTGGGAAAATTTTAGCAGCTCATAGTATCTATCTATCTATCTATCTATCTATCTATCTATCTATCTATCATCTATCTATCTATTATCTATCTATCTATCTATCTATCTATCTATCTATCTATCTATCTATCTATCTATTTATCTATCTATCTATCTATCTATCTATCTATCTATCTATCTATCCTATCTATCTATCTATCTATCTATCTATCTATCTATCTATCTATCTATCTATCTATCTATCTATCTATCTTCACTATCTATTCTATCTATCTATCTATCTACTATCATCATCTATCTATCTATCTATATCTATCTATCTATCTATCTATCTATCTATCTATCTATCTATCTATCTACTCTATCTATCTATCTATCTATCTATCTATCTATCTATCTATCTATCTATCTATCTATCTATCTATCTATCTATCTATCTATCTATCTATCTATCTATCTACTATCTATCTATCTATCTATCTATCTATCTATCTATCTATCTATCTATCTATCTATCTATCTATCTATCTATCTATCTATCTATCTATCTATCTATCTATCTATCTATCTATCTACTTCTATCTATCTATCTATCTATCTATCTATCTATCTATCTATCTATCTATCTATCTATCTATCTATCTATCTATCTATCTATCTATCTATCTATCTATCTATCTATCTATCTATCTCTCTATCTATCTATCTATCTCTATCTATCTATCTATCTATCTATCTATCTATCTATCTATCTATCTATCTATCTATCTATCTATCTATCTATCTATCTATCTATCTATCTATCTATCTATCTATCTATCTATCTATCTATCTATCTATCTATCTATCTATCTATCTATCTATCTATCTATCTATCTATCTATCTATCTATCTATCTCTATCTATCTATCTATCTATCTATCTATCTATCTATCTATCTATCTATCTATCTATCTATCTATCTATCTATCTATCTATCTATCTATCTATCTATCTATCTATCTATCTATCTATCTATCTATCTATCTATCTATCTATCTATCTATCTATCTATCTATCTATCTATCTATCTATCTATCTCTATCTATCTATCTATCTATCTATCTATCTATCTATCTATCTATCTATCTATCTATCTATCTATCTATCTATCTATCTATCTATCTATCTATCTATCTATCTATCTATCTATCTATCTATCTATCTATCTATCTATCTATCTATCTATCTATCTATCAATCTATCTATCTATCTATCTATCTATCTATCTATCTATCTATCTTTCTATATATCTGTCTATCCATTATAGTTAAATATGTTTAATTGTCTTAAACAAATCTTAAAATTTGCAAAATTTTCAAATTTGTTTAAGACAATTAGACATAATTGTAATTCCCAACTATTTTTAAACACTTAATTAATTGATTTTCAATATTTTCCCAACAAATATTAAATACAGCGAGTGAGTGCATTTTAAAAATCAAATCAACAACCGGCTTAAAATAAAACATTTTTGCAAAAAAATACACAAATACAAAAACTTAAAAATATAACAGTCCTCTAAGTTTGAAAAAGACAACATTCTACAAATAAGTGTATGAAAACATGTCAACACACTTAAAACAGCAAAAATAACAAACAAAAAGCGAAACAAAAACAACATGTCGTTTATCTAATAAAACATAAATAAATATAAACAAAAAAGAGAAACCAACAAAAAGAGCATCATCATTAAAAGGAGAAAAAAATATCCCATACCAAACAAAAGATGACAACAACAAAAGTCGTTAGTTCAACAGCTGCTGCTGATAAACAATGATAAAAATAAACAGCTGGTTTGGTGGCTTTTTGTAAAAAAAAATGTAAACAAAAACAAGGCAAAAAAATGTAAACAGAGAGTTTACTACATAATAAACAAACTCTCTGTAAGCAGAGAGTAGAGATAAAAAATTCTCACATATTAAAGCTTTTCTAATAGAGCGATACAGAGAGTTGTGATAATTCGGCATGATTTTTAACATTAGTAGGCGCATGTAGAAAATAAAACTTGTAAGTTTTTAAGAAAATCTAAAGTTTTGTTAAAAAAGCTTAAAAAATTGCAAAGTGTTTGAGTGAGATTTTATAAAAAAAAGCCCTTAAACTTCTGATACAGCAAGGATTTGTGTTGAAGATGTAAAAAAAAGGACACTTCTGATTTAGTTAACTAACGGTATTTAAAAGCAGCGCATGTTATAAAAAACGAACGGTAATAATTTTTGGTTAAAGTGAAATTTTTAACTAAGTATATATAGAAAAAAAAATGTATTAAAAAATATGTAACAAATTAAAAAAAAGCAATAGAAACAAGATAGAGAATTTTTTTAAGAAAAAATTAAATATAAAAATTTTTAAGTGATAAAAATATAATTAAAGTGATAAAATATTAATAAATAAAGTTGTAATTAAAAATTTATTTTTTTTTTTTTTTTTTGCAAAATTTAAAAAATTTGGAGTTTGTTAAAGTTCTTTGTTAAAATCTTAATAAATTTCTTAATATTACTTTAATATTTAAATATAAATACTTTTTCTTAAAACAATGATAAAAAAATCTTTGCCTGTAACACACCCAAAGAAAATTTTGTCTATTTTTCTATACAACATTTTGTCTAAAAACTAGATTAAACATATTAAACGAGTTTTCTTTGACAAAGAAACCAGAATCCAACAAATACAAAAAAATAGCAAAAGAAACAGAAATACGAATATAAGCATCATGGGTACAACAAAAAAATTCTTTTAAAAGAGCCAAAAAAAAAAAACACGATACACTTCCTCATACTCCCACCCACCCAAAACAAAAAAAAAAAAAAGCCAAAAACAAACGAATGGCAACCATTAAAAGTCGAGGAGGGTTAGGGGAGGTGACAACAAAATACAAACTTATCTATAAAACACTACTACTCACATAGTAGTCGTTTTTATTCACATATATTTGGTTCGGTTCGGTACAAGTAGTTCGAAAAAAATAAAACAACCAGATACACACACTTATTTATAATATTTAGTTTCATTACATTCACACCCATTTTAAACTCCTGACAGCATCCATTCTGACTGTCTGTCAGTTCTTTAAAGTAGCAATACGTACTAGTAGCAGTTTCATTTGTTATTTGGAATATATCCAATATTGTAATTGGTTTTCAATTCACGTTAGAACGTATAAATACATATTTATATTTTGTTTAAAAATATTCATACATATTATTAATATGTTCATTACATGAATTCATTTTATAAATAAAAAATTTTTTAAAACATATTCATGGTATTAATGAAAAAAATTCATTATTTCTGTAGTTATTTAATCCAGTAGAAAAGGTTTAACACTAAACTTTGTTTAACAAAAGTTCAGTTATTCGAGACAAACACCTGTTTTTTATCGATGTTGTAGATATGAGAAAAGATATTCGAAATAGTATTAAATTTTATCAAAATTAATCCTTTTTACAGATTAAAAGTACTACATATTTTACATCTCGGCTTTCTTATATATTGATTAGTCTATGGAGTAGACAAATTTATGGACTAGTATACTCTCCCCAACTAAAACTATAGTTAGTCTATAGTCTATTCTATAGTAGAGTATAGTCTATAGTCTAGTCTATAGTTTAGTTTAAGAGTCCTAGTCTATAGTCTATTGTATAGTATAGTCCCATAGTCTAGTCTATGTCTATTATATAGTCTAGTCCATAGTCTAGTCCTATAGTCCTAGTCTATAGTCTAGTCATAGTCTAGTCTATAGTTAGTCTATAGTCTAGTCTATAGTCTAGTCTATAGTCCTAGTCTATAGTCTAGTCTATAGTCTAGTCTATAGTCTAGTCTATAGTCTAGTCTATAGTCTAGTCTTAGTCTACTATAGTCTAGTCTATAGTCTAGTCTATAGTCTAGTCTATGTCTAGTCCTATAGTCTAGTTCTATAGTCTAGTCTATAGTCTAGTCTATAGTCTAGTCTATAGTCTAGTCTATAGTCTAGATCTATAGTCTAGTCTATAGTCTAGTCTATAGTCTAGTCTATAGTCTAGTCTATAGTCTAGTCTATAGTCTAGTCTATAGTCTAGTCTATAGTCTAGTCTATAGTCTAGTCTATAGTCTAGTCTATAGTCTAGTCTATAGTAGTCACAGTCTAGTCTATAGTCTAGTCTATAGTATAGTCTATAGTCTATCTATAGTCTAGTCTATAGTCTATTCTATAGTCTAGTCTATAGTCTAGTCTATAGTCTAGTCTATAGTCTAGTCTATAGTCTAGTCTATAGTCTAGTCTATAGTCTAGTCTATAGTCTAGTCTATAGTCTAGTCTATAGTCTAGTCTATAGTCTAGTCTAGTCTAGTCTATAGTCTAGTCTATAGTCTAGTCTATAGTCTAGTCTATAGTCTAGTCTATAGTCTAGTCTATAGTCTAGTCTATAGTCTAGTCTATAGTCTAGTCTATAGTCTAGTCTATAGTCTAGTCTATAGTCTAGTCTATAGTCTAGTCTATAGTCTAGTCTATAGTCTAGTCTATAGTCTAGTCTATAGTCTAGTCTATAGTCTAGTCTATAGTCTAGTCTATAGTCTAGTCTATAGTCTAGTCATAGTCTAGTCTATATATAGTTCTAGTCAGTCTATAGTCTAGTCTATAGTCTAGTCTATAGTCTAGTCTATAGTCTAGTCTATAGTCTAGTCTATAGTCTAGTCTATAGTCTAGTCTATAGTCTAGTCTATAGTCTAGTCTATAGTCTAGTCTATAGTCTAGCTCATAGTCTAGTCTGATAGTCTAGTCTATAGTCTAGTCTATAGTCTAGTCTATAGTCTAGTCTATAGTCTAGTCTATAGTCTAGTCTATAGTCCTATCTATAGTCTAGTCTATAGTCTAGTCTATAGTCTAGTCTATAGTCTAGTCTATAGTCTAGTCTATAGTCTAGTCTATAGTTCTAGTCTATAGTTAGTTCTTAGTCTAGTCTAGTCTAGTCTATAGTCTAGTCTATAGTCTAGTCTATAGTCTAGTCTATAGTCTCGTCTATAGTCTAGTCTATAGTCTATAGTCTAGTCTATAGTCTAGTCTATAGTCTAGTCTATAGTCTAGTCTATAGTCTAGTCTATAGTCTAGTCTATAGTCTAGTCTATAGTCTAGTCTATAGTCTAGTCTATAGTCTAGTCTATAGTCTAGTCTATGTCTAGTCTATAGTCTAGTCTATAGTCTAGTCTATAGTCTAGTCTATAGTCTAGTCTATAGTCTAGTCTATAGTCTAGTCTATAGTCTAGTCTATAGTCTAGTCTATAGTCTAGTCTATAGTCTAGTCTATAGTCTAGTCTATAGTCTAGTCTATAGTCTAGTCTATAGTCTAGTCTAGTCTAGTCTATAGTCTAGTCTATAGTCTAGTCTATAGTCTAGTCTATAGTCTAGTCTATAGTCTATCTAGTCTATAGTCTAGTCTATAGTCTAGTCTATAGTCTAGTCTATAGTCTAGTCTATAGTCTAGTCTATAGTCTAGTCTATAGTCTAGTTTATAGTCTAGTCTATAGTCTAGTCTAGTCTAGTCTAGTCTAGTCTAGTCTATAGTCTAGTCTAGTCTATAGTCTAGTCTAGTCTAGTCTAGTCTATAGTCTAGTCTAGTCTATAGTCTAGTCTATAGTCTAGTCTATAGTCTAGTCTATAGTCTAGTATATAGTCTAGTATATAGTCTAGTCTATAGTCTAGTCTATAGTCTATTCTATAGTCTAGTCTAGTCTATAGTCTAGTCTATAGTCTAGTCTATAGTCTAGTCTATAGTCTAGTCTATAGTCTAGTCTATAGTCTAGTCTATAGTCTAGTCTATAGTCTAGCCTATAGTCTAGTCTATAGTCTAGTCTATAGTCTAGTCTATAGTCTAGTCCACAGTCTAGTCTATGGTCTAGTTTAAAGTCTAGTCTATAGTCTAGTCTATAACCTAGTCTATAGTCTAGCCTACATGTAGCCTAGTTTATAGTCTACTCTATAGTCTAGTCTATGGTCTAGTTTAAAGTCTAGTCTATAGTCTAGTCTATAGCCTAGTCGATAGTCTAGCCTACATGTAGTCTAGTTTATAGTCTACTCTATAGTCTAGTTTTTAGTCTAGTCTATAGTCTAGTCTATGGTCTAGTTTATAGTCTACTCTATAGTCTAGTTTTTAGTCTAGTCTATAGTCTAGTCTATGGTCTAGTTTATAGTCTAGTCTAGTTTATAGTCTAGTCTAGTCTATAGTCTATTTTTTTACTTTTTTCACAAAATAAATTAGATTCCTTTAAATATCTGCCACCATATTCATCTAGTAATAACAGCTAGCACTGCCTAGGCTGAAAGTCTGGGTGCCTGCATGCTTGCTGTTTGGCAAACATAACAACAGTCTTCTGCCATTGTCTCATCTCTGTAAACAAGGACGTTATTTTTGTTCCATTTTTTCTGCATATTAAAGACATAAATGCTTGTTACATATAAACGAATATACATAAATATGTACAAACATTCATTTGCTTATGAGAGTATATACAACTAGTATATAGTTAAATGCAAAATAACTACATCAACATGGAGCAATCTAATAAAACATACATGGGGTCATGTAAATTGAGGTTTAAATATTTGTACAAAAATTTTGCTCTTGTCTTTTGTTTTTAAACAAAAGTAGAAAAAAGTTGAAGTCATTTTCATACATACATAAGAGAGGATAAAGGAAGTAAAATATGAAAATACTTGTTGTATAGTCAAAGAGCTTAAAAGACAATTTTAAGTTAGTTTATAGTCTAGTCTAGTCTATAGTCAAGTCTATAGTCTAGTCTATAGTCAAGTCTATAGTCTAGTCTATAGTCTAGTCTATAGTCTAGTCTATAGTCTAGTCTATAGTCTAGTCTATAGTCTAGTCTATAGTCTAGTCTATAGTCTAGTCTATAGTCTAGTCTATAGTCTAGTCTATAGTCTAGTCTATAGTCTAGTCTATAGTCTAGTCTATAGTCTAGTCTATAGTCTAGTCTATAGTCTAGTCTATAGTCTAGTCTATAGTCTAGTCTATAGTCTAGTCTATAGTCTAGTCTATAGTCTAGTCTATAGTCTAGTCTATAGTCTAGTCTATAGTCTAGTCTATAGTCTAGTCTATAGTCTAGTCTATAGTCTAGTCTATAGTAGTCTATAGTCTAGTCTATAGTTCTAGTCTATAGTCTAGTCTATAGTCTAGTCTATAGTCTAGTCTATAGTTCTAGTCTATAGTCTAGTCTATAGTCTAGTCTATAGTCTAGTCTATAGTCTAGTCTATAGTCTAGTCTATAGTCTAGTCTATAGTCTAGTCTATAGTCTAGTCTATAGTCTAGTCTATAGTCTAGTCTATAGTCTAGTCTATAGTCTAGTCTATAGTCTAGTCTATAGTCTAGTCTATAGTCTAGTCTATAGTCTAGTCTATAGTCTAGTCTATAGTCTAGTCTATAGTCTAGTCTAGTCTAGTCTAGTCTATAGTCTAGTCTATAGTCTAGTCTATAGTCTAGTCTAGTCTAGTCTAGTCTACAGTCTAGTCTATAGTCTAGTCTACAGTCTAGTCTATAGTCTAGTCTATAGTCTAGTCTATAGTCTAGTCTATAGTCTAGTCTATAGTCTAGTCTATAGTCTAGTCTATAGTCTAGTCTATAGTCTAGTCTATAGTCTAGTCTATAGTCTAGTCTATAGTCTAGTCTATAGTCTAGTCTATAGTCTAGTCTATAGTCTAGTCTAGTCTATAGTCTAGTCTATAGTCTAGTCTATAGTCTAGTCTAGTCTTGTCTATAGTCTAGTCTATATTCTAGTCTATAGTATAGTCTATAGTCTAATCTATTATCTTGTCTATAGTCTAGTCTATAGTATAGTCTATAGCGTAGTCTATAGTATAGTCTATAGTCTAGTCTATAGTATAGTCTATAGTATAATCTATAGTCTAGTCTATAGTCTAGTCTATAATCTAGTCTATAGTCTAGTCTATAGTCTAGTCTATAGTATAGTCTATAGTCTAGTCTATAGTCTATGTTATAATCTAATCAAGTGTTTAAAAATTTGTTCTTTAGGCCCTTTTACACTTCTCCCTGTTTAAACATTTATTAAGAATCTAAAACAATAAAGTCTGAAAGAAAATATTCCTCTAATTGTTCTTAAAAAAATGCTATATATCCCATTGTGTATAAAAAATATTTTTCTTCTTATTTGTTGTTAAATACAACAATAAGCAAAAATAAGCTTTTATATGATTCAGATTTTTTTTTTTTTTCATAATCTAAGAAAATAAAGAAACATTATTTTAGACAATTCCATAGCGGGGGATTTCAATGAGCGTCGTATGTAAGTAAATACATACATACATATGTACATACAAGTACAATATCGAGTCTGTTGTGAAAATATGAAAATGAACTCTATTGTTTTTTGATATGAGAAGGAAAAAATGAAAATTGTTCTTTGAAAAGAAACATACCACTCACTCGTATGTTAATAATGTTAAGAAAATGTGGATGTGAATACAAGAAACAAGAAATTATTCAATATTGTAAAAATTAAAAGTCAAGACATTTATCACAATTCTTTTAAGACGAACATGTTTGCTATTATTAGCTTTAATTGAAAATTTAAAATTTATATTAAAGATTTTTTATTAACTGTTGGAAATAGTTTGTTTAAAAGTTACATGTGTATGTATATTAGATATTTAGTTATTCCTTTTTATTAAATTTTTTTATTAAAATTAAAAAAAAAATACTTTTTACTTCATTTAATGCGAATTGTAATAACATGTATATAAAAATACAAACATTGTTTCAATTTGTTTTAATTTATTATTTTTGAAAAATTCTGTACTTTTCAGACTTTAATCACAATACCGTAAACATTGATTTTATATAAAATTTTATAAATTCATTCCAATAATAACTATTAATAACTTAATGATCGTATTTCATGTGACATTTTAAACTTATACCTCAATTAATAAACATTATTCATTTGAAAAAAAAAAAAAAAATACGCAATCATTTTGGGTCAAAGTTCAATAGGTATTCAATCATAATCATCATGATCAATTGTGGTTGTTTAGAATTCTTTATACAATTTTGTTTATTCGATTCAATGTTAATAATATCATTGATTCAAAATAAGATGCCGCCAATCGACAATTATGAAATCAATTGAAGTATTTAAGATTTTTCTTGATTTTATTGTTATTGTTACTGTTAATATGTAGATATTTGTCTATATTTAGAGCAATTAATTTGTAATTGTAATTCATACATGTTTAATGTATCTTGATCTCTTTAATTTCTTTAAATAATATTTTTTTAGTTTTTCTCTTTTCTTCCATTTACGTGCAATTAAAAGTAATTGAACTCTTGTATATCGTGTATGTTTTACGGAGCATACTTCCAGCGGTGTATTGTTTGCAATTGTTGCTGTGGTAGTTTATTTTGACTTCCCTACAGTTCGGAGTAGCGGTACCGATGTTGTGATTTTAATATTTCATTAGTTTTAGGACATACATATCTATCTACCAATTGATCTCTTTTAGTGATTTCGCTCTAGACAGCTTAAGGACAGTATAGTCACGATTGACTTTCCCTGCACTATAGGGGGAGAGACTCTGGTGGGAATCTAACGAACTAAATAACCTAGCCAATCTGTCAATCTGTCAATCTGTCGAGCGGCGAGCGAGAGCGAGCGAGCGAGCTAGAGCGAGCGAGCGAGCGAGCGAGCGAGCGAGCGAGCGAGCGCGAGCGAGCAGCGAGCGAGCGAGCGAGCGAGCGAGCGAGCGAGCGAGCGAGCGAGCGAGCGAGCGAGCGAGCGAGCGAGCGAGCGAGCGAGCGAGCGAGCGAGCGAGAGAGCGAGCGAGCACGAGCGAGCCAGCGAGCCAGCGAGCAGCGAGCCAGCGAGCCAGCGAGCCAGCGAGCCAGCGAGCAGCGAGCAGCGAGCAGCGAGCCACGAGCAGCGAGCAGCGAGCAGCGAGCAGCGAGCAGCGAGCGAGCGAGCGAGCGAGCGAGCGAGCGAGCGAGCGAGCGAGCAGCGAGCGAGCGAGCGAGCGAGCGAGCGAGCGAGCGAGCGAGCGAGCGAGCGAGCGAGCGAGCGAAGCGAGCGAGCGAGCGAGCGAGCGAGCGAGCGAGCGAGCGAGCGAGCGAGCGAGCGAGCGAGCGAGCGAGCGAGCGAGCGAGCAGAGCGAGCGAGCGAGCGCGAGCGAGCGAGCGAGGAGCGAGCGAGCGAGCGAGCGAGCGAGCGAGCGAGCGAGCGAGCGAGCGAGCAGCGAGCGAGCGAGCAGCGAGCGAGCGAGCGAGCGAGCGTAGCGAGCGAAGCGAGCGAGCGAGCGAGCGAGCGAGCGAGCGAGCGAGCGAAGCGAGCGAGCAGCGAGCGAGCGAGCGAGCGAGCGAGCGAGCGAGGAGCGAGCGAGCGAGCGAGCGAGCGAGCGAGCGAGCGAGCGAGCGAGCGAGCGAGCGAGCGAGCGAGCGAGCGAGCGAGCGAGCGAGCGAGCGAGCGAGCGAGCGAGCGAGCGAGCGAGCGAGCGAGCGAGCGAGCGAGCGAGCAGGAGCAGCGGCTGAGCGAGCGAGCGGAGCGAGCGAGCGAGTCAGCGAGCGAGAGAGCGAGCGAGGTAGCGAGGAGCGAGCGAGCGAGCGAGCGAGTAGCGAGCGAGCGAGCGAAGCGAGCGAGCGAGCGAGCTAGAGACGAGCGACGAGCGAGCGAGCGATAGAGCTAGCGAGCGAGCGGATCTACTATCTATCTATCTATTATATATCTATCTACTATCTATTATCTATCTATCTATCTATCTATCTATCCTATATCTATCTATCTATCATCTATCTATCTATCTATCTAATCTATCTATCTATCTTAATCTATCTATCATACTATCTATCTATCTTATCTGTTCTAATCTATCTATCTTAGACACACTTAAGTTGTCCCAACCAAGTAATTCTAGCGAGCTACCTTGACTCCTTGTCTCCACAACTTACTGGGTTCTGTGTACAAGAAGAGCTGTGCAGTGTATTTTATTTAATAAGAATGTATGTCAAGTTTATGGTTATAAATAAATAAAAATACCAGTTTGTTTATTTAACCATGTAAATATGAAATTGAGTTTGTAAGTTATCTACTTTTCCTCTCCTCTCATTTCCTTTGCCTTCCTCCTCTTCTGTTGCCAGAATGAAGGCAGCAGGCAAACTAAAACCAATTGCAGCAAGAGAAAATAAGCATTAAGTTAAAAATAATGGTTGGAGAAAAGTTTCTTTAACATTATTTTAAATTAAAGTTTATTAAGCTGACAAGGAAGGTTGCATTCTTTAAGTTGTGTGTTGAGTTTATTAAATGATTTTTTATCTTAAATTGTAGAATTTTAATTGCAAATTTTGACCGAAACTAAAGGGGGCTAGTTTTTTGTCCATAGAGGATGTTAGGCAGAGGTCATTCTTGAGTGGATTCCAGAGTCTTCGAACCGTTAGCCAAAATATAATTTAATTGTATCGGGAATATTGGATAGACAGACAATGCACAATGGGTCAGAAAGTAATTCTTGATAAAATTCCCAAAGCGCAGACCAAAGAAGAGAAAATGAGGGTGCTCCAGTCATAATCATACTAGTGATGACTATAAAGCATGGAACGGTGTCAGCTATGTGTTAAAGGGGGAGTTGGTGAGTCTCTAGCTGACTGTGTAGTTGAAAAAGTCCCACAGTAGGATAGGACTACACACCTGGACAAAAAATAAATACACTTCTATTCAATACAGTTTCGTGTATTAAATTTGAATGTGGCTTTAAGTGTTAGTGGAAACTCCATGTTATTTTATCGGTTTTGATATGACAATACCAAAATTATCTTCCATTTTTCAAATTTTGGCATTTTTTGTTCGTGGAGAACTTTCGCTGCTTGGACAAAAAAATACATTTTAATTATATTTGCATTTTTAAGTTTTTAATCGGGTTTTTTGAAAAGGTTTGTGATTTTTATTAAATACCCATTTAGTTTTTATAAAATAAATGGAAAAATGTTTAATAGATGGGTTGAGGCAAGCTTTAAACTATCGAAAAGAAGAGAACTGCGTTGACGCTAAGAAATAAGGGAAAAAGTCTTCCTTTTATTACCGGAACCTTGGATCGTTCCTTATCTTTTGTACAAAATGCGCTTAAGAGACAACTATCAGCTGAACACCGTGGAAATCCAAAGAAAACATCTCCAACAACGGATAATCGCATAATTACTATGGCAAAAAAGACCCGTTCATCTCTTCCAGAGCCTTTTCTGCAGATATTGGTAACGTAATTTCTTCCCGAACGGCTCGTTGAAGGCTATACAATGCCAATTTACCTGGTAGAATAGCCAGAAGAATTATTTTGCTTCTGCCAAAACAATTAAAGATACGGCTGACTTTCGCCAGAATTTACTCAAATTGGTCCGGACCAGAGGGTGAATAATAAATGGGGTAATATCGTATGGACCGACGAAACAAAAATTAATTTGTTCGGAAATGGCTTGGCTAGGAACGTACAATTACGGGCCTTTATCCAGAAAACGTGGTACAAAATACAAGTGGAAACCCGCAGTAAACTGATCTCCTGTATGCAGCAGAAAATTATTCTCTGATCTGTGGGTTTCGATTTTTTTTTAATTTTGTTGGTATTTGTAATCTAACAATCCCCTTAATAAAGTCACCCCATTTTCCCTCGCAACAAATACTAATAAATTCACACATTGATAAAAAAAATAACAAATAAAGTAAAAAAAAATCAGTCGTCTCTAGGTACGAACAGTATATAAATTTGTTATTTATATTCGGTATTATTATGAGTGTTAGTTATTTATTTCTTATCACAAATCTTAATTGTGGGGGTTAATTAAATAATAATAATAAAATATCGTGATTTACACACACTTACCGCTCGCTAATAATAAGAATTTAATTTCCAAAAACAAAATTTTCGTTAAAAAAAAAGTTGACACTTGAAATTAGTTGATTTGTTTAGCACTAATTTGACATAAAATAGCTTTTAATAGGAATTAGTTAAATGATTATGATTAAATGATTAAAAAGGTGGGGTATTTACTACTTTTACAATAAATATTTTTTTTTTATTTTTTCTATTCAATTTCTTTTATTTGTATTTCTTTTTTCACCTTGAATTGCTTTTATCATTTTATTTGGTTAGCTTTTTTGTGGTTATTTCTTTATTTTTTTCAAATTTATTTATTTTTTTTTATTTTTCTCTTGTAGTTGTAGGAATGAATGATTATGAAGCCAGGTATAACAATTTCATTTATTATTACCGCTTTTTCACTTTTTTCTAAGTACACTACACTTTTAACAACAACAATAGCAACAATAAATAATAATGAATTTAAAAAAAGCACACAGCTTGGTTTATAAATAGCAACAACAACAACAACAACATCGACTATAAACCGAATGTGTTTAACAACAACTACAAATATTGTTAATTTTAAAAACACAAAACCCGCAAACAAGACTTGAGTCTCAGACTGACTCCCCGAAAACCCACGAACATACAACAACAACGCACTATTTATTCCCCACAACAACAACAAAAAAAAACTACAGCTTTAACTTAAACACTCACACTTTCACACACACCTTATTGTATGTGTGTTTGTATTTGAATATTAAAAATATAATAAAAAATTGCTACGTATTAAGAAAACATTAAGAAAATATTTTAAAGGTGTTTTTTTTTACCAATTTACTCAATATTTCTTTAATTTTTTACAAATTTCTTATTAATTTAATTGCTTTTCAATTGGTTTGTATAATTTTTTAACAATTTATTCGTTAATTTTCACTTTATTTTATTAAAATTCAATTTCAATTTGCACAAGACGGAACGAAAAATCAACAAGTGTGAGTTCACAACAAGACCGCAAGACGTTTCAAATGAGAATGAATGATAAAAGCTGAAAAAAATCCCAATTGGAATGTTTGTTGAGAAAGAGAGTTTGAAAAATAAAGAGTTAAATTATAGGAGAGTGGCAAATGTCAAAAACAGATGATCATTTGAGGCCAGAAAAAATGTAAACAAAACAATGAATGTAATGAAAGGATGCCAGATTGTGGAAATGTTTATGTAAAAAATGAGAATTGGTGGGGATAGAAAGCTAGATAGATGATAGATAGATAGATAGATAGATAGATAGATAGATAGATAGATAGATAGACAGATAGATAGATAGATAGATAGATAGATAGATAGATAGATAGATAGATAGATAGATAGATAGATAGATAGATAGATAGATAGATAGATAGATAGATAGATAGATAGAGTAGATAGATAGATAGATAGATAGATAGATAGATAGATAGATAGATAGATAGATAGATAGATAGATAGATAGATAGATAGATAGATAGATAGATAGATAGATAGATAGATAGATAGATAGATATAGATAGATATAGATATATAGATAGATAGATAGATAGATAGATAGATAGATAGATAGATAGATAGATAGATAGATAGATAGATAGATAGATAGATAGATAGATAGATAGATAGATAGATAGATAGATAGATAGATAGATAGATAGATAGAGATAGATAGATAGATAGATAGATTAGATAGATAGATAGATAGATAGATAGATAGATAGAAGGATAGATAGATAGATAGATAGATAGATAGATAGATAGATAGATAGATAGATAGATAGATAGATAGATAGATAGATAGATAGATAGATAGATAGATAGATAGATAGATAGATAGATAGATAGATAGATAGATAGATAGATAGATAGATAGATAGATAGATAGATAGATAGATAGATAGTCAGATAGATAGATAGATAGATAGATAGATAGATAGATAGATAGATAGATAGATAGATAGATAGATAGATAGATAGCTAGATAGATAGATAGATAGATAGATAGATAGCTAGATAGATAGATAGATAGATAGATAGATAGATAGATAGATAGATAGATAGATAGATAGATAGATAGATAGATAGATAGATAGATAGTAGATAGATAGATAGATAGATAGATAGATAGATAGATAGATAGATAGATAGATAGATAGATAGATAGATAGATAGATAGATAGATAGATAGATAGATAGATAGATAGATAGATAGATAGATAGATAGATAGATAGATAGATAGATAGATAGATAGATAGATAGATAGATAGATAGATAGATAGATAGATAGATAGATAGATAGATAGATAGATAGATAGATAGATAGATAGATAGATAGATAGATAGATAGATAGATAGATAGATATAGATAGATAGATAGATAGATAGATAGATAGATAGATAGATAGATAGATAGATAGATAGATATAGATAGATAGATAGATAGATAGATAGATAGATAGATAGATAGATAGATAGATAGATAGATAGATAGATAGATAGATAGATAGATAGATAGATAGATAGATAGATAGATAGATAGATAGATAGATAGATAGATAGATAGATAGATAGATAGATAGATAGATAGATAGATAGATAGATAGATAGATAGATAGATAGATAGATAGATAGATAGATAGATAGATAGATAGATAGATAGATAGATAGATAGATAGATAGATAGATAGATAGATAGATAGATAGATAGATAGATAGATAGATAGATAGATAGATAGATAGATAGATAGATAGATAGATAGATAGATAGATAGATAGATAGATAGATAGATAGATAGATAGATATAGATAGATAGATAGATAGATAGATAGATAGATAGATAGATAGATAGATAGATAGATAGATAGATAGATAGATAGATAGATAGATAGATAGATAGATAGATAGATAGATAGATAGATAGATAGATAGATAGATAGATAGATAGATAGATAGATAGATAGATAGATAGATAGATAGATAGATAGATAGATAGATAGATAGATAGATAGATAGATAGATAGATAGATAGATAGATAGATAGATAGATAGATAGATAGATAGATAGATAGATAGATAGATAGATAGATAGATAGATAGATAGATAGATAGATAGATAGATAGATAGATAGATAGATAGATAGATAGATAGATAGATAGATAGATAGATAGATAGATAGATAGATAGATAGATAGATAGATAGATAGATAGATAGATAGATAGATAGATAGATAGATAGATAAGATAGATAGATAATAGATAGATAGATAGATAGATAGATAGATAGATAGATAGATAGATAGATAGATAGATAGATAGATAGATAGATAGATAGATAGATAGATAAGAATAGATAGATAGATAGATAGATAGATAGATAGATAGATAGATAGATAGATAGATAGATAGATAGATAGATAGATAGATAGATAGATAGATAGATAGATAGATAGATAGATAGATAGATAGATAGATAGATAGATAGATAGATAGATAGATAGATAGATAGATAGATAGATAGATAGATAGATAGATAGATAGATAGATAGATAGATAGATAGATAGATAGATAGATAGATAGATAGATAGATAGATAGATAGATAGATAGATAGATAGATAGATAGAATAGATAGATAGATAGATAGATAGATAGATAGATAGATAGATAGATAGATAGATAGATAGATAGATAGATAGATAGATAGATAGATAGATAGATAGATGATAGATAAAGAGGATCGAAAACAAAAACATAGATAAAGAGGATCGAAAACAAAATCATAGATAAAGAGGATGGAAATCGTTTCAGATTTTGTTTAAATTATAACCTCAAACAATAAACCTTAAATAACTTTATAAAACTTTTATAAATACAGGGGTTAACATCGTCATTAAGTTTAAATCTAACAAATAACTTCTTTTCTATTTAATTACAGCTGCAAAAACCAGAAAATGTCATTTTAAATAAAACTCAAACAAATACCACCTAAAAAACAACACAGAGCATGATTTTCAAATTATCCATAAAAAATACCGTTTTAACGGTTTATTATATACTCTTAATGGATTTAGTCCATGGCAACGATTCAGATGATATAGGAAAATATAATGTGGGCGGTGTTTTAGGCGATTATGGTAGTGAAACACATTTCAAAGATACTATATCGGTAAGTTTTACTTTTAAATATTTTGAAGAAAAAACTGATTTAATAAAATTTTTCATTTACACAGCATCTTAATTTTGTTGAAAACAATAAAGCTAATCGAAATGTGACGTATTATGGTAAAACCATAAGAATGGATAAGAATCCGATTAAGACGGTATTTAATGTTTGTGACAAATTAATTGATAAAAGGGTGAGTTTTATTTATTATTTATTTTTAATCAGTTAATAGTGAAATGAAATCTATAAGCCATTTTAGTAAAATTTTATAAAAAAAGTTAAAAGTTTAAATCCCCATATTGTGTGACAAATTAATATAAACTATGTGGCATCACTGTGTTTTGTCTTTGTATGTTAATTGAAAGACAGTGGCGTATGAGTGTTAATATTAAGAGGGATCAATAAAACAACCGTTTTTTTGTAATGATAATACAGATAAATTTTCCAATTGAGTTCTCTTATGGTTTTATTGAAATATTAAGCCTTGACTATAATTGGATTTTTATTAAAAAAATGTATACGAGTTTTATTCGATTAATCGAATAATTTCAATCGATTATTCGAATATTTTTAATCGCTTATTCGAACAATATTTATTCGAATAATTTTAATCAATTTACGGATAATTTTATTTGATTACTCGAATAATTGTCAAAGGAATTTTAAAAAGTTTAGTTTTAAATGATTATTCGAAATTATTTTTTATAATTTTTTTAAAATCGATATTTTTGTTTAATTTTACAAATTTCCTTAATTAATTAAAAATTAAATTTTTTCGAGTATTCGAATAATTTTATTCGATTATTAGAATAATTTTATTAGTTTATTCAAATATTTTTTAACATTTGAATATTTTTTTATTTTACCGATTTATAATCGATTTTTTAACAATTTTAATCGATTACTCGAATAATTTTAATCAATTAATTACAATTTGATTGGTTTTATTCGATTATTCGAAACGTTATCACATTTACTTTATTTTCCTTTTTTCAATTTTCATGTTTTCCGTTTAATAACGATCATTTTAGACGATTATTCGAATAATTTGAATCGATTATTCAAATATGTATTTTTCGCATTAAATTGTTATTTCAAAGTTTATTATTTTATTTTGCAGACTTTTTATCGATTATTCGAATAATTTTAATGGATTATTCGAATAATTTTTATCGATTATTCCAATAATATTAGTCGATTACTCGAATAATTTTAATAGATTCGTTGAATAATTAGAATAATTTTACGTATATAGCTTTTAGAAAAATTGTTAACCATTATTCGAATAATTTGAATCGATTATTCGAATAAATTTATTCGATTACTCGTTTAATTTAAATCGATTATTAGCATACTTTTTCGTATACATTTCCCAAAAAAAAAACCAATAAAATATTTTTCGGAAAAAAATTATTTTAATCATAATTTAATCGATTATTCGAATCAATACGCAAAAAAATATTTTTCATTTATACAAAATTCCAATATTTTTAATCGATTGACTACATATTTGAGTTTAAATTAACCAGATAATCGATTATTTGATTGTTTTTAATAGATTTTTCGAGTATATCTAATCGATTACTCGAGTATTTCTAATCGATTACTCTATTTTTTCTAATCAATTGTACAATTAAGCTTAAATGTTTTTTTTTTTTAATATTTTTAACCTATTATTCGTTTATTTCTAATCGACTATTCGATTTTTTTTATAGATTATTCGATTATTTTCCAAAAAAAACAATTTTTTAAAATTTGTTTTACAAAAAAATATTTTTCATTTATAAAAATTTTAAAAATCGAAATTAATGGTTTATATCAATTATTCGAATAGTTTTTAATCGATTATTTTTAACCAATTATTTTAACCGATTATTTTAATCGATTATTTTATTCGGATAATTTTTCAGACAAAATTTCCATCTCAAACTTTTTTACTAAAATTATTTAAAAATATGAATTTTAAATTACAAATTCATTTCCATTAAAAAAGAAACACCCTAATAAACATAAGATAATTAAAATTATGTCAACAACTTGTCACTTGCCAATTAACGCATTTATAAAGGGTGTGTTGCCAAAAATCAGAACGAATAATAAATAACTATAAAAAGTTTATAACTTTTCGATATTACAAGATAAAAATTTTATGATTTCAATATATTTTTTTTAATTTCAAAATATAATCAGCAAAAATAGCAATTTTTTATAAAATACTACTTTCCAGCCATTTTTTAGTCGTTT